>NC_044369.1:10853840-11086340 GCF_007364275.1 Archocentrus centrarchus | reverse complement strand
GGGTTTTCACAATAAGAAAAAGCAAATAGCCAAACAAAACACTTGAGGATTATGCACCAAGGTCAGCCACAGGTGAGTAAGACGTGACATGATGTGAAAGTTTCCGCCCCCCCCCAAAATAAACTTACTTGGAACCAACTTTGGGATTTGCTCCTTTATGCTTGTGCTGACTTTTTAATGATACCAGATGAATTTTATGAATCCCAGTACAAGTGCAGCTGCTCCGACTGCTGCTCTCTCGAATTAATCAGTGCTTTGACCAATGATATTTCACCTCTCGTTACAAGATGTTCCTGAAGAGCCAACATCCACAAACATGCAAAATCCCTGATCCTGTTGACTCTTGTATGAATGTTTGCTGCCCATATGCTCAGGTTTCCTCTCTGCCGTCCCGCGAGGGAACAACCAGAATGGACCCACGAAAAGCCAAATTCAAATTGGCACCTGGTTAATGACTGAACACTAGACGAATGATTCATGGCAGCTGGGTACAGGCTATCAGTCTTTGACTTTCTGTTGCCACTCCCGGGCTCAGGGCCTGACTGAGTGATGGATGCGGCGGCACCTCATATGAAAATAACAACAAAATTCCGCAATAAATTGTTTGCTAATGAATATGGACAACATGCCATGGGAATTTATGATTTCTGGGATCTCATCTGTTGGAGCAGGGTGATATTGCCGATGACATTAAATGCGTCCAGCTGCAGCTGCAGCTCACATTAATCATACTCTGGGAGTCAGGACCTGTCAGACCAGATTAGAAGGGAAGCAGAGCAAGCTTCATTCTACCTCTCCCTCACTCCTAGGTCAAGCAAGATCAAGTGAGGGAGTGTGGTTGTTTCTGTGATTGCTACAGGCTTCATAAAGTGCTATGATCCCATCCCATAACAGCTCTGAACACATGAGCTTCGGCGGATGATTTTTGCACTTTATGTGCTCGTTTTTGTTTGTGTGCATTCGGTAATAAACCGTGATAGGTGTTCAGTTTTTGTGACACAAGTAGTTGGGTGGGTTAAGGCTTCAATTGGTTTCACCCAGTGAGATGCAGGGAAGCAGACCGACTCCAGCAGCTGTTAGCCACAGCCCATCGGCAGGGTGACCTTACCGCCACTCTGCAAATTTCACAGCTGTTTTTCGGGTGTCATAAAGATTATACTTAAACACCAGATAGAGTCTGATAAACAGTGATGCCTCATAAACTTCTAACTATCTGATAACCACCGTTGGGGTGAGCAGGATAAATTTGATACAAAAAAAAGCCTTATCCCTTATCATCAGTCTGTGATTTTTTAATAGGGTTGAACTTCAGTGTGATTGACTGCAGGGGAAATAGAGTGCTGGAGCTTCAGGCTGTTTGGAGTTGGGCCTCAGTAACAAATTGTTGCCTTTAAATTCTGAGATGAGATTTTCTCTTGCAGTTATGATAGGCATCATGACATAGATGTATAGGAGAACTAATAGAGCACTGGGGAGAGAGGAAAAGCATTAAGAGCATACGCACAAGAAAAGACTTGAAAGACGTGAAATGATACAGAAATTAAGTAACTTGATGCAATAAATGGCCAGGTGATCGTTGCAATGGCTTGTGGGTACCCAGTGAATTGACCAACATAGCATATGATTGGCTGGGAAATATGTGGGAGGGTTGCTTACACAACCAGAGCCTGGATTAACTACCAGAGAGACCCAGTACCAATTATGATATGCGACTAGTGAATTTATAGAGCGCGCTTTAGGCAATAGAACAAGTGTGGAAGAAGACAAAGGGCAAAACATGAATATTTAAACCCAAAGTGTCATGAATAGATCATTCTGAAGCACAAAGCCCTGTACTTACACTTGAAATCTTGTCAGTGTCTTAATCAAGTTTCCGTTTTTACAAATAATGAGCCATTCATGTCCTCAAACATCAAAAATTACTGTAAAGCATCAGGAGGCCTTGGCACCCTCCTCCCGTGTTGCCGTGATGATTCAGCAGTGGGATTTGACAGATTGGTGGAATAATGAACAGCGGCATGCTGGGTGAATGCGGGTGTAAGCACATGCCTTCTTCTGCTCTTCAAACTCTGGTATGCCAGCTAGCTGTGGCAGTCCATCTTCCCTCTCCCTCTTCTCCTGCTGTTCCTGGAATGCTAGATGCTCATGCATAGGAACTCTTTCAGCTACTGCAACAAAACAAACAGGTTTGGAAACTCTCTTTTAGAGGCCCTGGGTGACTTTCCCGCCTCTGTGTAATCTGGGCGCCTTTCTTGTTCTGTCACACTTTCCTTTACTTATTAATCCATCTCCGTCTCACTGTGGCTTTGATGCTAGTGACAGCAAAGCTGCCCTGATTCTGTCATCGAAGAAGCTCTAAAGGTGGGGTAGTGTCATTGTGATTTGGACTACAAGGGTTTTGGAGAGCCCCAGCGGTGAGATGAAAGGGTGTAAAACAGCCAAGAGTCCACACACACAATTTTCAGAGCAGCATGAGCTCTCTGAAGGCATCCCCGCCAGTAAGACTAGGTACATTAACTGACAAATTGTCAGTTAATGTACAGTACAGCTCTGCTGAGCTATTTTGGAGCAACAAGGAGTTTTCTGAGATGTCACACAAAACACACACACTGGCTTCACTTATAACATCAGAGCACTGTAGATGAGTGCATTAGACATTTCTCCTCTCCTCTGTAATCCCCCCCCTGTGGACAGAACAGGCTTCATATTTGTGTTTCCAATAAAAAAAAAAAAAAAAAAAAAAAAAAAAAAAGCAAGATGGAAGGCTGGGAGGAAAGAATCCATGTAAGAAATGGTTCAGCAGGATTGTAGCCAGCAGAAATATGTTTCAGAAAGGGACATAAATGCACCCGCTGGATGGATTTGCTAACAGTGATACTCACAGCTATGGGGGGGGGGGGCCGCTTGACAAAGAGAGTCCATTGTTGACACAGCGCCTTCATGTCTGAACATGCTATTTGACAGAATGCAGAAATAATTTATGAGTCCAAGTTGTAAATGATTAATAGAGATTGTTTGCTTTGTTTATCTCACTGTTGACAGACAAGTAGCCTCTGGCTAAAATGCATGCTGCTTCTCTTCCAAAAAAAACAAGATGCTATTTCAGTGATGGCGCCCATCCCAGTTGTAAATTACTTTGGAGTGAAGTCAAGGGTTTGTGTGTTTGTGTATATGTACAAGTAGACCTCGTCCATCTATCTTTTAAAACAGCAGATGAGGTTGAATAATAAAAAAGTTGAAATTATTCTTGATATTAGAAATACATCCACTTCATTACTGCTACCAGTCACTGCAACCCTCAGTTGCTCACTCAGGAGGCCAGCGCGTTAGCCATGGGGCAAATACACTGCAGCCCTCAACTGGATATTACCAGACCTGAGCCCTGTACTATGAAGCAAGTTCAACATACTCACATTATTTCTTCGTTATCTGAATTCACTTACCCTAACATCGGAAATCAGGATAAGTGGTCACACAAAGCTGGTTACCATCTGGCTAAGTTAAGCCTGTTTGAAGCCAGGAAGAGAGCTGGCAAAAATGCAGACTGCATAACAGACTTACCAATACCACAACTCATCAATGCACAGGAGAATCTGATGGACTAGACTCAAGTTAAAAATTAATATTAAAAAAAAATATTTAAAAGACAGTTTTGTTTTATTTTATTTTTGCAGTAAACAGAGGGGAAAAAAAACAAGGAATAAAATTGCATTTAAGAATGTATATTTATCACTAATGCTCATCAGAGAAAAGACATAAGACATGACCAACAAAATTTAGACCCTCCTACTATCTGCCCACAGAGGTACAAGGGTGGTCCCAGAGAACTAATTGGTCATTAGCCAGTGATTCCTGAGTTTCACAAGTTTGAACTTGAGTGTTTCTCAGTGGGCGAGAACGGGACAGCAGGTGTCTGGAAAAGCACATCAGGACAGAATCTCCAATGAAGGAGGACAGGTAAGGTAAGTACATAGCATAGGTTAGAAGGTAAGCATTAGAAAACTAAGAGGCCTGAGATACACTTACACTGTGTAGCTTAACAGTCCAGTGAGGAGTGCAGAGGAGGACAGGGACGGGTGATTGTAGATGGGAATCAATTCTGCCAGTGGAATCTGGGGTGGCCATGGCTACTTCTGGGAGGAGATAAGCAGAGTTAATTCACACACACACACACACACACACACACACACACACACACACACACACACACACACACACACACACACACACACACACACACACACACACACACACACACAGAGAGAGCGGGCAGAGGAGAGACAGAGAAGACAGGTCAGCACCTGAGAGGACAGTGGAGACCAGTACCCATGACATCTATTTGGAAGAAAGAGCTGGACAGGATGTGGGTGAATGAACTCGCTCAGGTCACTGAGAGCTATTTGTCTTCATTTACCATAAGTTTTATGAAAGAATAAAGTTAAGCTCCCATGGGGACTATCTCCAGAATGTAGCATCAACATAATTTAAATATATGCTCTTCAATCTTCTGACTTGCTGAAAATCTTTACACTTTTCAAGGCAAGAAATATGTTTGTTGAAATACTGAGCAAAAAGGAACTGGATGGATTGTCAAGCAATTTAATATTGACACAAAAATGTAAATGTTATCCTGACAAGGAAATTACCTGCGCTAATTAAGGATCACACATTCACTAAGGGACAGAACACACACAAAGTGGCATTAATTTAGAAGTCTGGTGTTAAAATGTCAGGCATAACTGTTATGTACTGTCATGACAGTGTACACTAACTTGTATTTAATCAAATTTCTGCACTCTGTAAGTGTCTGCCTTGCATCACAGGTGCCCATAAAAAGCAAAGAACCCAATTACACAACACTTATCCAAGTGTGTTATCATGTACTTGTGTTGCATCAGTGATTCATCTTTTTTTTTTGTTTGTTTTTTGTTTTTTGGAGGAGTCAACATGTCAGGTTGAACAGTTATAGACCATGATGATTTGTGAAAAGGCATTTTATTTCTTGGGTTCAAACATCTCACATTAGCAGCCCCTAAGTGGATTTTCATGTGCAGGCCTAGGTGTTTTATGCTAATGTTTTCAACAGTTAATTTGGTGTTTTGGTACTGAACATTTGGCTTCAAATGACAGGACCCCCCCCTTCCCTTCCCTAGCTGTCATAGGGCGAGAGGCAGGCTACACCCTGGATGAGTAGCCACTGCAAGACACTTGTGTTGGCAAAATTTGCACTGAAGAGTATTAAATGAAAAATAAGATATTGGAATGACCATGCAAGAAGGGGTATACATACATAGCAGTGGATATGTAATCAAATCAACATGCAAACTGTGAACACATTCAAAAAGAAGTGACAGAGTTAATTGCAGAATGGAGCAGTAGCGAAGGGAAGTTTCATGCAAAACACAACTTATGATCAAATAAATGCACATAAAAAGGAAAAATTTCCATTAACTGAAACAAGCAAAGTTTGTTTTAATGTTTCCTGTCTCTGTTCACTATTTGATTCTGATGCTTTAAAGTCTTTGGTTGATGCTTTTCTCTGATTTAGATGGTGCTCATGCACACTTTGAGTTCAGTAGACGTTTTAACGAACTGCACAAGCCTCTGTATCAGTAACATTTTTAAGGCTGTTAACTACAAGTTCAAAATACATACTTGCTAGCACACTTAAATTGGCCTTTAGGGAATCACCGTAGCAAATTAGAAGGACTAGAGTTCAAGCAGAGTTAAGACTGCTACTCACTTAAGATCAGGTGTAATTAAAGGCTCTTCAATAGCTCTGTCACACCAAGGATGATTAAGTAGATAAAGTGTCATGACTGTGCAGCACCCTGCAGATGGTAATCCATTTTTATGAGTCATGAATGTACAAAAATTACTGACTTCCAATAAACCTGTATGGGGTCAGGGACTATTAAAAAGTATTGGAAAAAAAGAAAATTTCATTACTTTCTTTTCTTTTAGTGAGCGTGGCACCTGCAACAAGGTGATAGCACTGTATCTTCCTCCTGATTTTGTCCCCCTCAGCCTTTGAGGCAACCCTCTGAATTTCACCTTCAGCGCTAAGGCTTCATGTCTGCCATCTCTGGCTTCTCTCCTGCTGCCAACATCAATGAGCTAATGCCCACTGTGAATATTTTTAGCTTCATATCTGTTCTTACTGATCCCCTGACAGAGACCCCTTTGCCTGTCTACACCGCCAGAGGTGCAATAACTCTCCCTAGCATTGGCAGCATCGTTCTTCTCCACATCATTACAGATATTGGGCCCCCTGTAGTGCAATGGCAGTGACACCATTCATACTTCTCTGAACTACCACAGTTCCCATGACTAACCCTCCAGTACCTGCTGTTTCTGTTGCTAGTGTCCCAGTCCACTGTGCAGCCTGTGGTTCAGCAACAATATCAGGCGCCATGGAACCAGCCAGCCCCTCCTAATTCCTTTGGGAAGAGATGCCAAACAGGCACACGATGAGGTAAATTATTAAGACAAACTGTCTGCCATAAGCCATGTGCCAATTCTTAAATCCCAGCACAAAAAGAGACTGTGAAGCAGAAAATTTAGCGGCTCTTTTATGACACAGACCGAAGGGTAAATCCTGAAATACAGTTCATTTGAATTGTGTTTTTCAGTGAAATTTAAATCCCTAGTATATATTACAGGTTATTATTTTTTTGATGATGATACTGATTTTTTATTTTTCTTTTGTAATTGTTGAAGTAGCTTACTGTCACTCACCATAAAGTCTCGGTGACATCATGATTAGTCACAGGATAATTTATTTTAAATTTAACTGCTCAAAGGTGCTGTTTCATCTCACACCTCCCAGCTGAGGTTTAATGACACTTCAATGATAGTTGCTTTTTAGTGTAGTAAAGTTCTAAGTGTACTTATCATTTCTGTTAGGTTATTGCATCCTTAACATGAATTAACCTGACATTTGTTCAAGTGCTCTGGTGGATTGAGCCAGAGACGGTGACCATGCTGGCATTCAACGGAGCTGTTAAAAAAGCTGCAATGCTGCAAATCTTTGCAATATTCATGTAAAACTTAAGTAGTTGCACCAGGGAGAAGGCCGTTTTGGCTTTTTGGAGCAAAAGACCCCTTTTGCCTTCAGAAATACTTTAATTCTTTACAGCACAGCTTCAATAAGGTGCTGGGAATGGGAACATTCCTCAGTGAATTTCCACATTGACATGATAGCATCACACAGTTGCTGCAGATTTGTCAGCTGCACATCCATGATGTGAATCTCTCATTCCACACCATCCTAAAGGTGCTCTATTGGATTGAGAGCTGGTCATCGTGGAGGCCATATGAGTACAGTGAACTCAATGTTAGGTTAAAGATACCAGTTTGAGATGATTTGAGACATGGTGCTTTATCCTGCTGGAAACAGCTCTTAGAAGGATGCACTGCGGTCATAAAGAGATGGGCACGGTCAGCAACAATACTCAGGTAGGCTGTGAAGTTTAAATGATGCTCAGCTGATGCTAAGGGGCCTAAAATGTGCCAAGCAGCAGCAGCCTGAACCATTGATACAGGGCAGGATGGATTCTTGCTTTCATTTTGTTTATGTCAAATTCAGACCCCACCATCTGAATGTCACAGCAGAATTCAAGACTCATGAGACCAGGCAGTATTTGTCCAAGCTTCTACTGTTCAACTGTGGAGGGCCCATATGATTTATAGCCTCAGTTTCCTGTTCTTAGCTGACAGGATCGGCACCCAGTGTGGTCTTCTGCTACTGCAGTCCGTCTGCTTCAAGGTTCAATTCAATGTGTTATGTGTTCAGAGATGTTCTTTTGCACACCTTGGTTGTGGTTATTTATTTGATTTACTGCTGGCTTCTCATCAGCTTGAAGCTGTCTGGTCATTCCCCTCTGACCTCTTGCATCAAGAAAGCCCTCAAAGAACTGGATATTTTCTCTTTTTCAGACCATTCTCTGTAAACCCTGAAACACTGAGATCAGCCCATCTGGCACCAACAACCGTGTCACATTCAAACTCACTGCAGTCACTTTTCTTCCTGATTCTGATGCTCAGTTTGAACTTGAACAGGTTATTTTGACCATGTCTACATGCCTAAATATGTTGAGTTGCTTCTCTGTAATTGGCTGATGTAAATATTTGCTTTAACCAGCAACTGAACAGGTGTACCTAATAAAGATACTGGTGAGTGTATGTATATTGTGTTTCGGTGACCAGTAATATTATAGATATGGCTCCAGACTCCTATTAAGGTAGCGTCTTGCTCTTGTTAGACCAAAATAACATGCCAAGAAACATAACCCAAGTAGCAAAACATGCTGCTAGAGGGACTTTGGCTTAGCTTAGAAGCTAATGTGACAACAATATATTGATTCCTGTAAACTAAAATGCCTTCTTTATAGAGCAGTTTATACTTGAATGCTTTCTCCATTCTGGATTCCCTGGATGTCCGTCCCTCCAAAGGTCACCACTGTCAAAATGGCATATTAGATTTGTGAGCAGCACAAATCTGCTGATAAGAGAAAAGAAAGTGGATTTGGTTTGTGAGCAAATCCTCTAAGTCTGACAATTTTAGTAGTTTCCAGTGAAATTTCACTTTTTTTTATATGCCACTGCAGTCAACTGTTCAGACAGAGAAGCACTGTTTTGAAAGTTTGACTGGTCCCTCTTTTATAACCTTTATAAAGAGAAATTCAACAGCTGACAGTAAACAGTTTATTTATTTATCTTTTAAAACTTCTGGTAAAGACGATGACACTGAAAATCTCATAATCATTTCTTACCAACAGATGCAGTTTTGTGTCTCTGTGGTTTATATAACAAAATATTTTTTTTTAACGCTATTCTTGACAAAATCTGAAACGACCAGAATTTGCCAATTCAGTTGTTTTATTTTCATACTGGGACATGAAAGCGTGTCTGTCCGTGTCAGCCTCAAAGTTTATATTTCAAATCTGAAAGAAATTTACTTCTGGGGTTCTTGTCAAAGTAACTTTGTCCGAAAATCAATTCTAAATTTCATGAAGACATAAAGTCTGCCAAAGCAATGTTCATCCATTATCTATGACAGCGCAAAACCACTGGGAATAAGACAGCAGGGAAATGTAAATCAGAGGCCTGCGCATGAAACATGTCATCTTCGGCTGTGCTTTACCTTTTTTGTTTGTCTTGATAGAGTACTCATCTGTCAGCAATCCTGCGAATGTGAACAGAAAGATATAGATGAATATTTCACACCCTTCCAGTTCTATTTCAGTACCAAAGAGAAACAAGTTTTATGGAATTTAGTAGCATCTGGTGTCCATTTTTTAACAGTTAACTATATTCTATACACATTCAAGGTCAGTTGCTTCATGATTTGACTTGTAATCGCTGTCTTGACTTTGACACACAGGTAAAGTAATGTTATTATGGTGGTAATACATATTTCTTTATATTTTCATTGGGATCACACCAGTCATCACAGAACCTTGCCTCTCATATATTAAACACTATCCCCTGTGTGTACAGAAAGTATCTTTAGATCGAAAGAAGTGATTAACATGCTTGATGCTACTGCAATGGCAATAAGCCAGTGAGATTAGTTCAGGAATAGGTTTGTGTCTGTTTACTAAGGTTTTATTAAGGTGTGTATCTTGTGGGCATATGATGGAGGATGATAGTTAAGAAAGACCGTGTGCCACTTTAGAGACGGGGAAGCAGAACAGTTATGGGCTGTTATCTAATGACGTCTTCAGTGGCTCTTGACTTCTGGAACACTCACACTTTAAGACCTGGAGGGCACTGAGCTCTGAGAGGCAGGGGTAAGAGATAAGAGGTTTAATAAAGTCAATTTAAAAAAAAATCAGCATTCAGCTATAAATCCAAACAAAAGGGAATCTACAATATAAACTCAATTAGAAAATATATATTACAACACTTAGTCCCCCAAATAGGGCCATTTGGTTAAAAAGATGTCCTGGCTGGAGTCACTGCTGTGGTTATTTCACTGTAGCTTTTACTGCCAAGAACCCAGATGTGGTCCCTCTTGACCTTACTGCTCTGCAGACAATGGACAAGCTACCACCTGCCACAGCAGCTTCAGGGCAGCCACCTGCAACATGTGACTCTGCATGATTGATAAAGTTGAAAACATGCAGTAAATCACAACAAGTGCAGTGTCTGTAATTAGAAAAATGTGATTGATGGGGAAGGCCTTGCCCTGGGTCTTTGAAAAAGAAATAATGGCAGGTATTGGAATTAACAGAGATCTGCCCTCGTCTCTATCGAATGGCTGATTCACAAAGCGTCCCAGTATTGCTGCCATTGCCAGAGGCACCAACATCATTGATTTGGAAACATTAGTTTGTACATACAATAGCCAAGGGCATAATAGAAAGGCTCCCGCTGCAGTTGTGGTACCGTGACCCAGAGTATGACTGAATTACAGTGTGCTTATTGCACAAAACCAACACTGCTGGGACTATATAATCTTTTCAAGAGCGCAGTAATACGGAGCCTGTGGTCTTCCACCTTAGCTATGCATTTGGGATAGCAAACTGTATCATCTAACTCTTAATAAAACAAGTCCAATTAAGTTATATATTGCGCAATATGAGGTATGTCCCATATGGTCTAGTGATTAAGATTTGTGGTTTTGAGGGTGGCTATTTACTCAGTAGGTTGAAAGCATCATCAATACACAGAGGACACTTGATGCTCCTCTGGAGCCGAAGCTCTGTGGCTCCAAATGGTTAGACTGTAGCACGGTGCTGTAGCACGGTGCTGTTTGTGAATACATGAAGGAGCAGTAAACTGTAAACAGGTATGTATATGGAGTGCCGCAGTGCCCTTGTTAAAGCAACAGAGCTCATAGAGAGGAGATCGCAGAGGATGGATCAACAAGACACCTGACATTAATGCAAGAAATATGTTTATTTCCCCATGCCCAACAAACAGTAAATACTTTTAGTATCACCTGATGATGATGGTCCCATAATTAAGCACTGATCACTGCGGAGTCACAGAATGGATTTATTTCCCAACAGTGGATGAAACACTTTCTCTTCTTGATAGAGGCGGATCAGAAAATGTGTTACTGATACAGAGGATGTTTTATCTTTTGAATTTGTGGGACTGGTTGCAAACACTGTTGTCTGGCAGTGTTTCATAACAACATAGGGCTAAAAATTAAGAGCCTGTCATACTTCAATACATGTTTCTCTTCTAATGTTTTTAAAGCCAGTATGTCGAATATTGTAGCAGTTTTTGCTTCAGCACTTTAAAATGTATTTTCATTGCCAAATACCATCAGGTCACATTAAGAGTTAAGTGTTGTGCAAATGTTGTTGCTGCTGTAAACCTCAAGAGATTGTCCAGGAGACAAGGCCATTAGTATGGTTCAGGTCCTTTACAAGAAGAGAGCAGCCCTAGGCTACGTTGCATTAGAGCCACAATTAACTGTATTAATATGTACTGGATCCTCTCCGCTTTCAGCTTTCTGACAGCCGGCAGTGTCCGTGACCCTCATTAACCGAGCCACTGTACCTGCTCCTCAGCTCATATCAATAACTAGCTGGTCCTCACATTGCGCAGTAATAATGTGGGACAAAATGATATCTGCAGAAAGTATGTTACTCAGGAGTGGATGGGGAGAAGAATTTAATTTCTCATTTATTCTCAAATATTTTCAAAACTAGAAGATGGGCTTTCAAAACCTGCAGGCAATGACACACCAATGACTGTGTATTTCTTACTTTCTTTCTTTTCTTTTTTTTTTTAAGAGCAACGCCTTAAAAATGAAAATTAGCAGTGTTTTACCCACTGGCAGGAGCAGATGGGAGAAGGGAGAAAGCCAAGGATTTACTGAAGCAAATAATAATGGTGTAAAATAATGAACAACTAGTATGTCATGTAACATTCATGTCGCCAAATGACCAAGCACAATCATTTTTACTCTTCAGAATTATAATAAAACACCTCTGTTAATTTGCGTTTGCGTGTAGTTTAACAGCCACAATGAAACTGCAGATTTGTTTTACACTACAGGGCAAAAAAACAGCCAAAAAAAACAACAAATCTTCTGAAATTCGCAAGCGTTTACCCACTGTATACACTCACACTAACCCATGAATGCACATTATGACTCTAAAATTAGGTTTATATATCTTGATCCACAACGGCAATAAAAAATAGGTGAATTCTTGTATAGAATAAATCCAGTCGCTGCAGGCGTGAGTGTGATGGGGGCAGATGCAAAACAAAAACCAGGTTGGCAGGCTGGACACACATTCTGGGAATAGATGCCTACAACCTGAGCCAATGGACACCAGATCAGAGGAGAAGAGTTGCCAGTGAAGTGGACAGCCGCTGCCTTTCAATCCCCTAACTCCACCCCCCACCCCCCACCACAACCCCCGCTTGTCATGCTCACTTTTTTCTGCTCTTTCACGTCCTCTTAGGGGATTCATCTGCTCAGCTGTCTGTCTGCGGTTTGTATCTGACGATCTGTACGGTACCTTTACTCGCAGTCTCCTCACATCTGTCTCTCTCCAACTGCGCGCCCTGCTCACGGACCCGACAAAATAGCAAGCGAGAAAAGCAACATCTGGCTTTTTGATAGGAGCTGCTCACGCATCTAAAAGCCTTACAGAGTGATCCTGAATAATGACTGAAGCACTTTCTCCACATATGAAGATGGATGCCACATCATCTGTCTCTTCATTTACCACCCCACATCATTTTACAAACAGCACACACTTCACATGCATCTGCCTTCTGCCCATTTGCTAAACCAGGTGACTGCGATCAGATAAAACCAAAGACTAGCGGGCAGAACTGATTGTTATTTATGCATAACAGGCTCTTTGAAACCAGCACAATGAAGTGGAGATGTGGTCCTTGACCCAGTTAATTAAAACACTGGTGGAGAAGTAACACAATAATGTCTTTGAAGTTAAACACAGCAGTCCTATTCATGTTCCCATATTAGCATTCCTTTCTCACCAGTTCCATTCAGTTTACTAAGGGCTCGAAATAACATTGCTGCTTGTTATACTGGCTTTAAGTAACTGACAGGAAGGACCGGTATGTGAATACAACACATGTAATTAAATTTGAACATCAATCAAAATGAAACATTAATGAGAAATAAGAACACGTGGCTGTTCAGTCTCGTTTTGTCAAAACTACAGGCCCCTTTCAAAGACACAGCTTTGCCATCACTTTATGAAAAGCTCAGGTGAAAAATCGTAAAATTAATCATAGCATGAGCGTGCATGCTGTGTCCTGGATTAGTGGGGCAGCTGAATAGAGCACCGTCATTATAAATGTTATAAAAAAGGCCTCTGCTTTTGCCACTATAACAAGACAACTTGTTAGTCTTCTGTAAAAGAGAGAAACAGAGATGTTTTATTAGCTTTCTGCTGTAATAGTGCCCCTACAAAATATACCAGTTATTTGATTTCCACCACAGGCACCAGCCACAGATTTGCTGCTTAGTTTTCTCTTAAAGTGAATGCTGCAGGACCCTTAGGTTAAGATTGTCATTTATGTTGAGTTTTTAATCACGCTTCACCACATTAAGAAAAAAAAAAAAAAAAATGTTGACACATCAATATATGACTTTCAATCACACCATACCACAGAACAGAAATGCTATTAATATGAAAATTACCATATTAAAAGTGCTTCATATGCTGTTATGTCTTGGTCACAGTGCTCAGCACTTAGAAAAGCAATAATCATCAGAGCACTGATGGAATGATTTGACAGCACAGAGCTTAAAGGAATTCTAAATGTAGGCACTCGCATTAGATTGATTTTAAGCTAAATAAAACATAATGTTCAGTGTGATTTAAGTTTCATCATATTGTGTTGAAGGCCAAAAACTGCAGTTCCTAGAGAGACCACTTGAAGTTGGCTCCAAATGAAAGTTTATTTCTGTGTTATGGTCGGCATCTGTGTTATGGTTGAGCCCCAGGGGTCCGAGCCTGTCCAAAAAAAAAAGCTCAAAGTGCATCCTCAGCTGAATTCTGCTGACATACTTTTAGAACTGTGAGTACAATAAACAGCTCACAGTTTGATAAAGCAAATGTTAAACACCCTCATCGATGGCACTGCAGTAACAACCAGGCTCATGGTAATTATTTGCTTAATAGCTTAGTGCACCTGCAGCAATCGTGGTAGCATCACTGAGGATGACACTGATTTAGGCGCCCACAGGCCTATGCAAATCAGACTTTGGGAAGCACCCCTCATAGGAACGAAATAAAATTGCAAACCAAATGGAAATGCGTTGATGATAATTCTACACTGTGAGGAAAAATGTCTCTCCTGTTCTGTACACTATGCCATCTAAGATAGATATTTTTGCACTTTCACAACTGTGAGTACATTTCTCTATGAGTGTGCTATGTGTGTTTATGCTTGAATTTGTTGTATAGATTGATTATATTAACATGGGATTGCCTCTTGTACTTTTTTCCTCTTAGTCTTAATGAAATAGCAAAGTGAATTAACCCAAACGCCCCCCTCTCAGAATTGGTTGTCTGTCCGGTCCATATGGTCTGGCACTGAGCCTGTAAATGTCCAGTGTTAGTGCAGAAATAAATATATTTGTATGCCTTGTATAAAAAACATTTTTGGTCATTGGCTGTAAAACCAGTATTTATTTATTTTTCATTTGGTTGCTTCATTCAGTTCAGTAACTGCATGGAGATTCTGGCCCCATATGATTATATTTTTATGTGTGCAGGGAGCCAAAAGGAAGTCAGCTAGTTTGGAAGCTAGTGGGTCCGTGAGTTTCAGGCTCAACTGGCTCAGCTGGGAGAAGGACTTTCGTGCACCTGCTCTATGGGTCCAGGAAGGCAAATAAGGCAAGCTTTTTCATGCACTCAGTGAGCTCCTTCAGTAGGAACCTATGCTTTAATGCATCCCATCTTTGCTTAATTCAGTACTGACATATGATACCGTAAATGTTTCTGATGATGCAAGACGAGCTGCTGATCAGTTCTGACCATTTGCTATCATTGTATCTGGACCTATAAGACGCACATTAGGACTCAGAAAGTGTTGAAATGATTTCACTTAATGCTGGTTTACTGAATACAGGATAAGCCCCAGTATGAAGGCTTGTTTGCTCCAATCAGAAGTTCACTTCCAAAGTTGACTGTTTCTTTTAGCAGCGCTTGCTTTTAAATGTCAGTCGCAACCTAGATAGAAAAGACAGACAGGGCTTAAGCTTGTTTACAAAAACACTGTCCAAAAAATATTCTTCAGAAATTGAAATGCATGCACAGCTGCTGTGTGGTTGCAGCATTATTATAGCTTATACAGCCTTTATACTGAAAGTGAGGATAATTCAAATTTTTGTTTCAGTCAAGGTTTCAGCATGAATATCTGCTACAACTGATGCAGCACTGGAGCAGGTGTGCAGCATCTATCAACTATAAACTATTTGTATGTCAAAATTACTGGGCGTGGCAAAGTTTTGCATGACAGTGAAAAGCTGTAGTGTCCAAAGCTCAAGGAAATGAGGGAGTAGAAGTTGCAGGCAGGTGACCGGGCTGGTTCTCCAAGCAGATGGATTGTCTTCCGACAGACAGAGGCTGCCCTCCACCTCTCTCATCACAGATAAATAATAGGATGGAGCAATGAACAAAGACAGCCAGGAGGGGCTGAGTCTCTGAGAGTCGCTACTCAAAGAGCATCGCCATTTATCAGTGTCACAACACGCATTTCATGTGAGCCAAACACACAGAAAACACACAAAGTGTACACATACACATAATGACCGCAGGCAACAGGCAAGGACATACAGAGATATTTACTCTGGCTCTAAGCAACTTTCACCAAGAAATGCACAAGGACTGCACTGAACTGATTTTCATCCAGGTTTCCCGTCTTTATCCAACCCACTATGACTTGCTATGAGCGCAGTTCAGAAAAACTTGGCAATGCAAAGTGAAAAGGAATATAGCAAGAAAATGCAAATGAGGGGCTGATTATGCTGTCCTGGAGGTTTTAAAAAAGTTTAACCACTGAATAAAACTTTTAAAATATGATTTCAATGCAGATTTTCTAATCATTGCTTTAAAGAGATTTCTTTTATTCTAAATGATGAAACAGGAAAATAATGACACCTAGAGTGTGTAGCTTAGGGTAACTCCCTTATACTGTCAGATTTTCACATTCCAAGGCATTTGAATAACCAGATTTACACTGTGCCCACTGCACAGTCTGTAGCAAACTAGATTAAGTGTTTCATAGACTGAGTCACAGACCTACGCGCACAAACACACATCTGCTATCACATTAAATAAAAACACATTGTAAACTAAAGTCTTTACTGCACAACGCACATCCACACAAGCATGTCAAGCTAATATATTGAAAGCAAATTATTTCCATGTACAATTAAAATATTTATCCCTCCAAGCATTCACTTTCCAGTGCAAATCTCACTGGGTGTGACCTCTTATATACTATACAGGGCCCGATGACGGAAGTCTTTCCTCAATATATGTGACAGCTCAATTCTGTGTGACACACTCCCGTCTTGTTGTCTTTATGCGTCTACCTCCCCAGGCGAATGCTTGACAGTTTCGAAGCATCTACAGAAAAAGTGCAGCAACCCACACTGTCACACCAGTACAGCAGCCACTCCTTCCTCTTCGCCTGACACCCAAAACACAGAGAAAGATTGAGAGACAGAGAGTGGAGATGGGAGGGGGAGTAATATACTGACACAGTCTGCCATGAGTGGAAAAAATAGAAAAGATTTTCAATATGGGTCACCGTTTGTCTTCGGGATAGCCTTTTTGCTTCCTCGGCTGTGCACCGTGGATACTCGGCATTTGCTCGTTCGAGCTTCTGGCTCCCAGGCATTCACATCCTTTACTCCTGTAACTGTTAGTCAAAAGTTCACTGATGACATTTGACACGGGAGGCTGGAAACATTGCAGGGGCACCTCGGGTCAAGAGATTTGCATCTTAGGGTGTCCATGTTTCTGTAAATTTTTGCTGATTTCCTGCCAAATCAGACTTGGGGCCTGACACGCTGAATAATAAAAACTTCACCCACGTTCAACCTGAGCAAAAGTTTAATCAGCCAGCGAGGTCCTCTGTGGATGTGAAATGAAAATTAAATGGAAGCAATATCCTCAGTCTTTGGGTGCTTGTTTTGACTTCCTTGCTGACATTCCAATTACCAAAAAGAAGAAATTGAAGTTTGATTTATTTTTGTAATAGTGTCCTGTTAATGGTATTCTCCACGGGGCATTAATTTTTGGTTCCAATTTCTAAACCGTCATTTGATTGGTGCAATATTTGTGTGGGACGATTGTAATATCGCTTCAAGTCCAGCTTCCTATATTAATCTTTACACTAAGTACTTTGTGACATAATCTAGATAATAGTTAAACGCACGTAGTGATGTCATTATAGGAATACATCTTACTGCGAGTTGACAGGCTGGTCATTTGCCATCACTACAATGGGATTCATAAATGTGAGGAAGCTTACCCGGAAACCCCAACATTTAATAATGTGGCACTAACACGGGACTGAGGGGAGGAATTTAAATCATAATGTACACACATTCAGTAGGACACCACATACAGTCAAGATGTCTGAATCTTTTTGCTTTTGTTTTAATTTGTCTGTCCAAAATAAAGCTTTTACTTCAACAAATTCGGGGAAAAAAAGTCACTGTGGGACCAAGTCTACACTTGGTCCTACATCACATCAGGTACACGCCGATCTCCTGTTACTGAACCTACTGTTGACAGGGTTGGTCTCACACTGTGTCTGAGTCACAACTCAAATGAAATGGTTTGCACTTATATATAAAGCAAACCTCTCCATGATTACGCACAGTATGTGGTAAATGCTTTTTCTGCAGCCTGATATCATAAAGTAGTGTATGTGCAATGCCAATTTTCCTTAAGTCATTTTGTCTGTTATCATGATGTATTTTTTTTGCTCTGTGTATTTATGAGAAATGACACCCTAACCCTTATATCTTACCCTAAACTTGACCATTTGGCATCTCATCTAAATGCCCATTGCTTTTTAAGTCAGATGATCATCGGCTCTTCAGAACTTCTCAGACAGAAAAGAGTGTCTGTGAATCAGAGGTAAAACAAATTCCCCTTCAGCACTACCAGCTATGAGTGATTTTGACTGACCAACAAGGGAGAACAGAGGTTCAGTGACACTTTCTGTAAAAGACTAATAAGGTCTTGTGATTCAGGCAGGCAACACAGAGAATGTCCCCTCTTCAAAACTAAATGGGTTTATTGGCAGGTAGCTGTCATTCAGCGGCAGGGAGAGCGGTTTAGACAGTCTGCTGGAGGGACACTAAAGTGTCACAGTCATTCACAATCTGATTTCTGGGTCCCAGTTCACGAAAGCGTCCAATTGGGAATCACTTATGAAGTGCCTGGTGATAACAAGCTAGGCCAAGGCTTCTATCAGGAGTAGACAGATTTGCACTTGAAGCCACAGTCCAAATGCAAACCGTCTTCTGCTCAGAGGAAAGACTGAATCCAAGCCATTAGTAGTATAGATTGTTGGCTTGGGATTTTCCAAACACTCGTGGGTTAAAGTAGAAAGAGAAAGAGACCTGATCATTGGGTGCAGGCTCATGGCACAATTTAACAGAATGATTCTAAATCAAGGTTTTCTTGATTGCTTCTTTTAGGACCTTCAATCAACATTTTGCATTTTTCAGCAGATGGAATCTAGTCAGTTTATTCTTTTTTTTTGTTGTGTAAATTTTCACCAAGCATGGAAAAGAAGATCTAAATGTACTGGATAAAACCATCTTCCGACTCTGGACGTCGATAAATACAATGTCGTGAGCTGTTTCCACACTTGAACTCTTAGCGATGTTGTGAGAGTCAAAGAACAGGCATCGCTCAAAGTTGCTCCTTTTCACATGTAGCACACGCATAAGATTGTACGTGACAAAAGGAATTCTCATTACTGGAAGCATTCTCTTTTAGCTGAGGAGTTGCGCTCTGTGGCTGCTTCGTGAGCCTGCAGAGTGCAGACACATGACATCAGAGAGAATTCTTCTCACACATACAGATTTTGCACTGAGGAGCTGGGAGGGTAAAGTCTGTCTAATATTCAAACCACTTGATTTGTTTTCTCACATACAGCTCTGCTGAGCAGGTCTAGAAAATGTTATGGCTGTAGTACAGTAATGTGGTGACACAGTTGAAAGCAAAGGAAAAAGCCACTGTGTGGACCCTGAGTGGGAATGTTAAAAAACAAACAAACAAACAAAAAAAAAACAAACATATTTTAAAGGCCAGGAAGTTTGTTGTTCAGCTTTTTTGAATTGAACTTTTGTTTTGATATAGAATTTGACCTATTGAGCTTAGCCTCAGTTACACAGGCTTAGACCAGTCGGCAACCCCTGGCAGCCTAGGGAAAAATGTGTATTTCCAAAACAGTTGGCGAGTGGTTGCTGGAGGTTGCTGGCTGATGCTAGCAAACAGATTGCCGCACCTAACAGCTCCTTGTGATTGCTTTGGTCCCTGACAGATTGCTGCAGTTGCCCAGTTTGCACAAGAAATGCCAACTTTTCTGCAAACACTCACCATTTACTGTACTCTTCAGGCTGTAGTGATCTGCAAAGTGCCTTCAAAGTAAAAGTTTGGCCTTACCACAGCAACCAACACATTTCAAAAGGCACAAATTTTAATTTGATGGCGAATGGTCTCCGTTTCTGATTTGTGTTCCTCTTTTCACAATTTCACTACAGCTTGGCGAGCAGTTTGGAGAGATGCTGCTTACCACCAGGCAAGGCAGACAACTGAATACAGCAGCATCGTATACCTCTGTGTAACCAAGTTCACATTAGCAACTGCCAGCAACCTCAAGAAATCAGTTGTGTAGTCTCGGGTCTGTTTGCTTGGGGTTTAAACAACTGATTTCACAGTGACTGCTAGCAACCTCTAGCAACCACAACCAGTCTGGGAATCCACATTTTGAGCAATCATCTGGCAACAGTTGCTTGCTTACCCGTCTCTAGGTCTGTGTGACTGAGGACTTAGTGGACTTTCAAATTCATCATAAAGCATTTCAAATGAAGCATAATTGGTTCATTTTCACTAATCAGATTCACTAATCATGCTGCTTTTTTTCAAAAGTAAACATTTGTGAATGAGGATAGAGCTAATAGATGCCATTTGCTGTATGTAATGAGAACCCTTTTTATTAATTTACCAAGCCAGACAGTCTTAAATATTGCAGGAAGGACTGTTGAAGAAGAATCACGCACAGAAAAACCATAAAATCTGTGATTGTTCAAAGCCCCGTACAGGTGTCCCACTCCTATTTTTAGGAGGTATGGCTTTCATTTAATGCTGAGTGCTATTTTTTACCCTATGGTGGAATAAAATGTAATCCATTTAGATGTAATACACAAATCTAATTGAAATAGTTCTGAATGCATTCAGACTTTTAAAAATGTGCAATGACCAGCCACAGCTTGAGTGTAGCAGTCAAAGTAATCCTTACCTGCAGATCTATCATAGATGTGCCACTTCACATATAAACTCCATTCAATCACAGCTGTCATTAAAGCTGTGTTTGATGGCCGCCTGCCTGCCTGACCTGAATTTGCCATTTGGCACTCCCGCCTGAGCCCTGTGAGAAACAAGACAAAGAATCGAGAATAAACCGATGGGCGGGAGACAGAGAGTAAGGGATAGATGTGACTGAATTGTTGATTTGTGCACATCACAAGGAAGAGTTTGGATAGATACAGAGATGTAAAGGAGAGAGTTCGGGGATGCAAAGAGACATCCCATATTGGCAAACCCTTGCATCACAGCTTGAAGTCCATCAGAGCAAAAGAAATAAGGCAGTCTTGAAATGAACTCAAGGGAGTCTGAAAGGGGAGAGTCAGAGGATCAAGATGAGTTGGAAGATGAGATGAGGTCATGGGGATGAGCATCACTGGAATGTGTAACTAAGAAAAGTTGTATTTGGCCTTTTTAAAAAGTTGTTAAGTCAGCTTTTACTAAGATATGGAAACTCTCCTACTCAAGAGAGTTCTTTAACTTCTTGTATAAGGACCCAAAATGTGAGTTTAGACCAGAAATAGCAAGAACCATTTTTTTTACCAAAAAAAAAAAATCAGAGCAGCACTGCAGTCTTGTCACTACTGAACACTACTTATCCTGACTTAACGCCATGTTGAGCCTTGTCAAGCACCTCTAGTCCTCGTCTGAGTGTCTCTGGGGCTGTGATTGGAGTGTCAGGCCGAAGCACAGCACAGCACTCGGTAAAGTGGCTATCTGGTGCTCCATTTGGGAACACTTAAGACTTTCCCTCTGCTAATTACGCAGCTCTAATTAGCTTACGGGTAGAATCCAGTAAATGCCTAATTGTCTATTGACATTATGCAATGAGCTGCAACAAAACCCTCTATCTGTGTTACCGTATCGCCTGAACAGCGAAAAATATAGGCTGCTGAAAGTGTCAGTCTTCAGGGTTTGAAGTGCATTTGGAGAAGAAGAAGAAGGCACACAAAGGAAAGAGAATACGAATATTCATATTCAGTATTCCAATCATGACTTTTCAAAGTCAGTGGAGATGTGAAAGACTCAAATCTGTCAGAGTTAGGCTGAAATATGTTTCCATCTCTTTTTTTTTCTGGTTCTGCCTTTGCCTTCCATTCTGTATTTGTTCCTTCATCAAATCTAAATTAAATGAGCTTTATTTGTGGGAAAATACTCATGAGCAACAAAAATAACAATACATCATTATGAAATATGCAGGCAAAAGAAAAAGACAAGGTATAAATTGATCAACAGTAGCAAACACTCACTCATGCTGCTGCAGGAGATCCCACGAGCATTTTCAGGATTCTCAAACAACTCACATTTCCTGTATAGAAAGTATGAAAAAGGGGATGTTATAGATGTAAGCATTTGAAGATTTAACTTTTTCAGCTTTGGGACAACACACATATTTGGTACCGTGTGTGTGTGTGTGTGTGTGTGTGTGTAAGCATTTATTCTCAAGGCTTTTCAAGTATGAAGAATTAACACACCACAACAGCAGTAATTGATGCATGTTATTTATGCATTTAATCCAGTCTCTCTGCTGTGCAGGTGGAACATTTGAAGCATCAGCAGGAGCACAGTCAATGGTCAGCTTTCATGGTAACATTCACCAGATGTAGTTATTTTGGTCCTCTTTTGATGTTACGAGCAAAGTGAGGATGTAGAAAATGCATCAAGGTATTTTGATGTGGCACTTGAAGCACTTAATATGTTTATGAAAACAACAACGGGGGGAAATTTTAGAACCTTTCCTTTTGTCTTATTTTATTTTCCCGTATAGGACATAAAATTGCTCCTATTTCAAAGCTTACTCACGTTCATGGAGGAAGTACACCCTGTTCAGACAGCCTCTGATGAGATCCAATTATCAGAATAATAAATTGAGAATATCAAAAAAAGGCACCTTTTCAAATGCAATTCTAATCTCGGGCTTTTCTGGTAAAAATGAATATGGTGTATTAAATGACATGTGAATATTACACATTCATTCCTGGATGTTGTGTGTAAAAAAAAAAAAAATGAAGAAAGAAAGCAAGCATGCTCTGCAATAAGAAAATTTGAGCTCCGAGCCTCTGATGATGATGAAATCTAACTGAAATATTTAAGCCCATCAACTGCCACGCTAACTAGCTGGTCATTAGTAGAGAAGCAGGTCATTCGGGGAATATGTTGTTTATAGTCCTGTTATTGTTGTCCTTTTTTTTCTATAACTGTAACAAAGAGGGTCTGAATGAATCTGAATTCGGTGAGCACCACAGAGGAGTTGTTTCGGGTCATAATGTGTCGAGTGTTAGCTGACAGGCGCTACCACTGGCTTATAATATTCTTCTCACACAGCCTTTTCTGTCAGACGAGCTGCAGTTTGTTAGCAATGCTCACGACATGTATGACATCTGTCTTCTGAGAAACATGAAGAAAGTCAAGACCCCAACAGCCTCTGCTGTACATATGACGGCTTCCAAAAGTTAGCAAGCTAACACACTGAAATAAAATACTAAATGCTCAGCTGTGCTTTCATGCGTGTTTACTCCCACAATATTGTTAACACTTATGCTATAGGTTCTTATAAAAACACTGGTTCTGAGCCTCTCCGTTCACCTCGTATAGTTCACCTATTAACCATAAATGCTAAAGTTAAATAAATCTTGGCCATCAGCTTTTAGCCATCAAATGATTTCTTTATAATGAGAAAATCCATTAGCTCACATCTGTATATGGACGGAAACCACGTTTGTCTGTCACAGAGGTGATTTGTCTGTCACAGAGGTGATATGACGAACATCACAAAGACTAAAGAAGTCATTGTAGACTTCATCTACAAAGAAAACCCTCCACACACCTCTATAGCACATCAAGAGGACATCATAGCACATCAACAGCACCTTTCCTTCCCACCTCAGCAGTCGTGGGTAAGGTACAAATAATGACTCTTAATTCTTAAGGTGAGCAAGGAGAGCAAACCTCCTCCCAAAAGCTGCTTCTTAGCTTCTACAGATGCACAATAGAGAGCATCCTCACAAACTGTGTGACAGCCCAGTACAGTAGTTGCACCAAAGCTAACAAAAGCCCTCCAGCATGTTATGACAATGGCACAAAACAGAAACATCTCTGGAACATCTGTGCAGCACTCACTGTGCGAAGAGAGTCAAGCCAAAGCAGGAAGACTCTACACACCCTGGACACATTTGAGATGAAACTACTAAATTACTACTGTTCCTGCTACCTTCCTGACAAACCTCTATGGATAATCACACACTTTTAATGCTGTACACAGTCAAGTAAAAGCAAAAAAAACTCTCCCTTTTCCCCTTCAAAACCAATTCTAATTCATTTTGTGCTGTCAGGGGCTTCTCAGGACTCAGATTACTCACTATGGCAACAAACTTAAAAAAAAAAAAGAGGCTAAAGTCTAAAGAATGGTACTGGCAAGAAATACTGACACTTCAACTGAAGTCACCTGGCAAGTGCTACTTGTTGCTGTGCATTACTATCTTTATCCCAACCCCTGTCTGGAAGTCAGTGAGCAACAAAAACGTGTCATGTGAGGAGAGTTTTGCCCAGTAACAGCAGCGTGAGCATGAGAGAAAGTTTCTTTTGACAGAACCATTATTAATTCATTGAACTGTTTATGAATTTTATTGAAGCTCAAAAGCAGCTGTCTTGGCTGAAGTGTGTGTGCAGGTGCGCTCACATGAGGTATTTTTTAATGTCCGTGTGTGTGTGTGTGTATGCGCGTACATGTTGGCTCGTTGGTACCACTTGGGGCAAGAACAACACTTTTACTGAAATACAAACACAGAAGCTGTGCAGAAAACAGAGGAGGATTGTATAGCTGCAGGTGTTGTTCATGGTATGGAGGTTCCAGTGAGAGCATTTCTGTCCATCAGTGGGCATGTACATGTGTATGTTCAAGAAGACATGTATACTCTGTATACATGATGAGTATTTGGGGCAAAAAAAAAAAAGTACATTTATGCATAATTTAAATTGAGGGAATTAAGAACCAATAACGTTCTATTAAAAACATGTTCACACAATGTTCATATTTTGAAATCTACCACTGCAGGGATTTCAACAGTGTACTAAAAGTCTGGCCTAAGCGTTTAGGAATCGTTTTAAATATGAATTTTTAATCTACAAGGATCAAGTTGGCAAATGTATCTCATTAGTTTAGTATAACTATGAAAAAAAGTTTAAAAAGAACCAGGCAGGCACTGTGAGTTAATATACTCTTACCTGTCCAGCTGATACACTATATGGACAAAAGTACTAGTCCACCTGCCCAGTACACAGGAGCTGGAGCTGCTCAGCTTTGGAAACCCTACCTACAAAGCTCCTAGCGTACAGTTTTTGTGCTGATGTTAATGCCAGAGTTCTGTAACATTATGTGGTCTGCCACATTGTGTATTAGCTGCTGTGGTTCCAAAACACTAATATTTTTCAGTAATATCACTTACAGTTGATTGTGGAATATCAAAGAGGGAAGAAATTTAATGAACTGAGTTGTGGTAATGGTGGCATCCTATTACAGTGAGTTCTTTAACTTTCAAATCAAGAACCTAGCAGTCTACCTAGGTTCTGCTAGACACCTGAATTCAGAGATTAAGCAGTGTGGCCCAATACTTTTGTGCATATAATGTATCTATTTATGCTAATTATGGCAACCTAAATCATTCCTAGCTGTATCTAGGACTAAATAAGCTTTATTGTAATTCAGTGCTTTCCCGCTGGTATAGTCTGCATTACTTTCTCTTCATGCTAGAAGTGGAAACTAAACATGTGTGTCTGTCTCTCATCAGCAGCAATATTTACACAGAACAAGCAGCATCTACGGAGCCAGGTGGATAGCACGATGCTGAACACCTTGTCTGCGACTTGCATCAATTATAGCACTGACTCACAAACAACAGCCACAAAGGCTAGCATTAGGTTGTTCAGGATAATGTACCCATGCCTAATAACTCATAAGCTGCTCATCACATTAGTAGAGTACCATCATCACTAATCAGCCGACCTGAAAGAAATAAATTACAACTGCGTTACTGTCATTGAGCCATGCTATTACTAAAGCATGAATTGCAACATATCCTTACTTTAACGTATTGACTTGGTGTTAGAAAATAGTAAAATTTTCAGCACAGAGACTCAAAAATTCCAAAGTTTGTTCCAAAATCCATTGTCCGCTTATTTTTTTACACCTACGCAGTTTCACATCTACCTTGTCTTGGTCGATTTCTGATGCCTTCCCCTCTCCCTTTGCCTCTATACACACACACAGCACCCCCACACACCTGTATAGATATATATTGATGTCTTGTGTTTGTTATGACAGATACCTTGTGTTTGTTATAATAGAATATTATTGGCTGTATTCGTACTGCTTTTTGAACCCTATGCCAACAAAGTACTCCCACTTACCTTGTTTTTACTGTTATCTTTATACTGTGATATTCCTTTATCACAGTAAGGTTAGCAGATATCATCTTTTTTTGCATCCAGCGCTGTATGCAGAAGTTCAGAAACCACTTTGTCAAAGTTTGTCAGGCTGTGGAGACGTCACCAACCCTCAGGCGTCAGCCACTGGTCATTCTGCACTACTCAGAATTGGCAGACCTTCTGTGATAGCAAGCTTAAACTCCTCAGTACGGCAGAGCACCTTCACACTGGAGGAATTTCTGGGAAAACCAGAGCTGTATTAAGTTCAGAAATCTACCCTGAAGCCTTAGCGTACATTTCCATTTGGAGAACAAATACCTTGAAACGCTCACAGAAGCACACGAGTACACCGAGGCCCTTCACTTTAAAGTATGATAATAATTCAAGGTAATTACCGAGGTGAGGTGTCTGAAAGCTCCCTTTTAAGCAGCTTTTTCCACCAAACATCAGCTCCCAGACGTAATCATGACAAGCACTTAAGGTACATTAATACTGACGAGCTGACTGACTGATAATACACTATATCACAAAATATTCTGTATTTGTATGTGATGGTATGTGTGTATCTTTGATACAAAGACACAGATGGTTCAGTAAAGCGCCGATATTGGCAGCAGGTATGGCAGCTGCATGTCAAAGGGGTTGCCATGGTGACTGGGCACAGTCAGCTCAGCCATCCCCTCCCTTCCTCTCTCTGTGTGTCTCTTTCACTCACTTTTCTTTTTTTTTTTGCTCCTGGTTATTTCGTCTCGTACCAGTGGACAGCTTTATTTTACTGTGGTGGCCTTGTGTTGTAACTGACAGAGGCATCACAGCAAAACATTCACAGCGTCAGGACGCTTGTCATTAGCACACAAACAACAGAAGATCTCCATTCCCAGTGAGAACACACATTTGCAGGAAAGCGACACTGGAAATGGCATCATGCCTTCATATCCTGATAGCTCTTTCCCTCAGAGCACAATAATTGGGGAGGAAAAAAAGCCTGAGCGAGCCCAGAGCTGATAATCACATCCTGACAAGAGAAATTATCGTGTTCAGTAGCAGAGCAGGGCAGTTGCGTGTCTCTGACACAAATGTCACACTGCTTTATGCTCCCCTGCCTTACATGCTGAGGTCATCAAGTGCCTGTATGTTAATTGCTTTACCATGGACTTTGAGATTTTTGGAGGGTGCAGCCCCCATTTAAAATCTCCAGAGATCATGACAGCACATTTCTCAGGTTTTCTGGCTAGACTCATTCCCTGATTTTGAGCTGGCCTCAACCCACACAACTTATGTAAAAGCTTCCTTTCCTGTATCCTCACATTGCTCATTAATGCAGTTTGCCATGGTCTTCAAGCCAATCATTAACATAGTCGATTAGTGCAGAGACGCTAGAACAGGATAGGAAATGCAGAGTATAATGGTTAAATGTCACCAATATTCTCACTGCAGTGTGCGCTCATAATGAGAGCGAGGGAGCTCTGAAAATAGGAGCTATTGCTTGTGATGGGAGTCTCATGCAATGACTCAATGGGTTCTTTGTCTTTGAGCTTGCATACAGGAACACAGTGACACACATGCACATGCATTCGCAGTGCAATACTAACGTTTAGATACGTGTACACGCACACTCATGGTCACATGCCAAGCCTTTTATTTTAGTCTTGCAATGAGCGATGGCGTGCACAAACACTGACTCATAAAGTCACATACAAAAGGAAAATGATACAGAGTTTAATGCAGTCAGCACACCCACTTGCACACAGAAATATATGACACATATATGCGGGAACTTGAGTCATAACATGGACAGATTCCCCCCAACAAATTCAAACATATGACATATTCTATTTCTTTTCCTTCATAAAGAAGGGAGCAGCTTGCTAAGATAAGTCTTTTTTCTTTTACAAATGAGACTGTGGCTTACTGAGCAGTGGGGAAGAACAGTAAGGTACAGAGAACTGCCACAGAGAGTCTTTTGGAATAGGATTTGTGGTACAACCAGCCAGTATTTGCCATCACTCCCATGTTTTTAGTGTTTACAGACAGTGCAGTATGTAAGGAAACAGCCTTCTGTGCCTTTGAGACATCATTCATGCCCTGAGAATCCACTACACAAAATGTTTAGAAATGTGATTCGATGTTTCAGGGCACCAATAAAATCAGTGCTTTGAAAAGAGGATTAATGTCAGGTCTGTAGTGAGAGTATGGCCTTATGGTAGGTGACTTAATCAAAAACACCAAGGTAGTTTTAGCACTAGGGATTCCAGTGAGACTCAGAAGCCCTGTCCCAACTGGATTACTGATTTACTGTGTAACACTTTTCAGTTTCTTGTACCAAAATTTCACCTTTAGATTTGTGAAAAGATTTTGTAATTTGTAATTTTCTATACATTGATGTTTAATGTCAAGGGACAGGGACTACACATAACAAGGCTATTTTAGAAACAGGGGGCAGAAAGTATTTCTTCAGTCAGTAGTATTGTGGATTTATTTGAAAGTGGTAAGTGATGCATTTTATTCATAAAACAGGAAGGTTAAATTCCTCAGATTCACATGGGTCCACCCCTAGGCAAAAATTCACCCATATCACCTGCCATCTTTATTTGATTTGCCTTTCACTTTGAACAAGTTCACATCTCTAGTTCTCAACTCTCCCTGCATGTTGGACAAAGAAAAGCTTAATAGTTGTTTTATCAACTAGATCAAGGGTTTTTAAAGCCTGGCCTGCGGGCCAGTGGTAGCTCTTGGTAACATTTTATGTGGTCCATGACCTTGACAGTAAAAGATATACTGCTGTATACTTTATAAATTTATACTTCACATTACAGTGCAAAATGGACCAAGGAAGTGTTTCTTTTTAATTTCTACTCTTCTCTTCTAGCCATATTAGCAGACTAAACCTTCACACACACACACACACACACACACCACATCATAAACAATTAACAAACAAAAGCTCCTGCCCCAAAACCGGCATCTTCAAGCTCAACTGAAATTTGCAGCTGCTCGCATGGTGGACAAACGAAATGCCCTCTGGAGAAAAGAGTTTTGGTCAAGTGAGGCAAAGATTGAGCTATTTGGCCACAATGAAGAGATTTTTTTTTTTTTTTTGAGGAGTAAAGGTGAGGCTTTCAAACCTAAGAACACTGTACCAACTAAAGCATGATGGCGGTAGCATCATGCTCTGGGGCTGTGTTGCTGCCAGTGGCTCTGGCAAATTGCACAAAGTGGATAACAAAGAAGTGCTTCACCTTCATCTCAAATCAACAGCTAAATGGTTGAAAATTGGATAAGCTTCTGGAATGGCCTACCCAAAGTTCCAAACTCAACCCTATTCAAAATTTCTGGGCTATGCTTAGAAGCCAGGTCAGTGCAAGGAAACCAACCAATTTAAATGAACTCCAGGAATTCTACAAAGAAGAACAGTCAAATGTTCAGCCAGAATTTTCCCACACTGCCGACACGTTGGCGCAAGAACACTTTGCATTACCATAATTTCATGACGGTTTGTCCTATCAGAAAAATCCAAATGGTTTCTGAAAGCTGAGAAATTGCGCTTCACAGCCAACATGTTGTTATTATGCTAATTTCACTCATACTATTTGGAATGCGGACACATTTGAAACATGTCGTCTCAACAACAACATGCTCGGTGGTTAAAGTCTTTAAAGATATGTGCTGTATAATCATTCCACCCTGGAAAAAGAACAGTTCAAATAAATCATTAAAAGGCTAAAAGTACCATGACATTCAGGCCCATAAGTATATGCAAACTTCTGGCCACAATTGCAGGTGAATGGTAAAGTGAGCTAGACTGCTAGCTTGGTTTTCCTGATTAAGTCTCTGACTTATATTTGTGGAACAAGGGTACTTATTCCACAAATCTAAGCCAGCAGTCATTTAATTTGAAATGTTCCTCTGTTCTTTCAAATGAAATGTGTTCATTAGATGTATACTTTACCAAAATGGTTTTCAAGGTTTTGTATTAGGTCCTTCCTCTGACTGAGCTAGCCACCTTCCCACACACAGAAAATTTGATGGGGTCTAATGGCTTCAAATTTGATATAGCAAGAGTAATTACTGAGTGCTGAGTGCTCAGTGAATTGCCAATTATACAGCTGGCTCACCATGTTTAGGTCAGACCAACCACACTCTAGAAGTTCAACAAGTTATTTCAGGCCAACAGAAGGATAGCTTCTTTGGCTCCATGCAACACGACCAAGTTAGCGTTCCAAAAGGTCTTATATTTATTCCTTACACTTTTTGTAGCGTTACAAAAAGTAATTCCTGTATAGACAATTGATTGTTTTGATTGTTCACACAGGGATTTTCCTACATTTAAAATCTTAAAATTAATCACTGGAATTGTGGCTCAGGTGTACATGGGGCTTGGCCGAAACCCCCAGCCCCCTTACTACATCCCAACAACTCTGCTCACTCGCTTGTCCAGTGAAATTACTCACACAGCAGGACAATCATGCCAAATCCCCTATTCAGCCATGGACAGCCACAGCAGATAAGGCAGACAACAGAGAAAAAGGGAAGCCAAAGGAGAAAAGAAGGTAGGTTGCAGTGGATCTAGTATCAAAGGATTCATTTTGTAAGGAATTTATGGAGGTGATTTCCAGGGAGGTAACCATATTTCTTGGCTATAACCCCTTGCTCAGCCCCCTTTATGCTCAGCGGATATACTTTCAAGGTTCATCCAGCTCAGCTGCTTGGACAGATGCCATGTTGTGAGGTTGTGAAGCAGCAGGTTTATCTTGCTTGATGGTTTGCACATCAGTCAAGAGCCCATAGTAAGATGCCATGGGTTGTCCTCCAGCTTCCGTCTCTGAGCCTTTGGGTTCTGATTTACCCAAGACTGGATCTACGAAGTCGATCAAGTGTGTGCAAGCATTTGTAAGTCTTCCTGGGTTAAAAAAGGGTTAAGAATCATCTATTAAACTTCACTACAGCTTTTCCTTCCAACTTCTGGGCGTATTTCCTGTGCCAGGCTGGTGCTTCTACTTTAAGCGGGCTTTGATTGATGGGCTGATAACCCTTTTGCCTCCCTTTCCAGCATCTGTCAATCATCATGAAGCCTGTGAGCCACAAGAAGCATAAGAAGCTACACAGCCAGAAGGGAAGAGAGTGGCACGCAGAAAGAATTAGACAGAAACACACACACACACACACGCGCGCACACACACACACACACACACACACACACACACACACACACACACACACACACACACACACACACACACACACACACACACACACACACAGAAAGATTCTGCACCATTACAGGTCCAGCAGGCAATGCATTGGCTAAACTCAATCGAAGCCTGTTTCAGCATTTCTGATCATTGAACCAATGCCCAGAATTAGGGATGGAACTCCATCCCCCATTGCTTCCATTAATCTATTAGTGTTTATTGACTGATCTAGTTTCTAGCTTGGAGATAATCATGTTTACACAGTGAACTCCATTTACTTTACTTCCTTTGCTGATTTGACAGATTTGCTTGTTGCTGAGAAAGGCTAGCATCCGCAAACTGTCACACACTGTGTGACACAGATATTGCCGGGGTTGTGTCCTTTACACATCATACGCTGAACACTGCTGATGAGTGTGCACTGAGGCCTAGCTGAGAGCTCAAAGACACTTTAACCAGTATAATGGCTTAGAATGGGGAGTGATCAATAGGTTAAAATGTGATTAAACAAAGAAAATCCCTTAAGTGAATGCAAAGAAAATTAGTTTGTTTTTAAAATTGATAGACTCTAAAGGCACAGTCACATGTTGCATTTACATAAAGCTTGATATTGTTGGTTTTAAAGCCTGTAGATAACAAGGATTTTAAGGCCTGTAAGTTTACTGTTTAGATGATAGAAAATATTGGAGCATTTAGCAGCTGAAGAGCCTGATAGGAAAAGGAAAACTGAGCTTAAAGGGTGATGAATATTTCATTTGTATATATATCTGATGGTGAGAAATATGATTCAAGTGAACTGACATTGAATTCACCGAATTAAACTTTGGTGTGCTTTGACACATTAATTTGTGCTTTTTGCAAACAAGTGGCAAACTGTCTCAACAATGCTTAACCTTTCAGGGAAGGGGAGGTATTAGTCGAAAATTCAGGGGAGATTGTATTAGATTTCTGCCACAATTCTAAACTTAACTTTCAGAGCACGAGGCAATGTCAAAAGAGCTTTCACTCCCTATTGATTTTGTCATGTATTAAACACACAGTAATAGCAGCCAAATTTAGACCTGTAAAATGCAAGCATGAAGAGAATTTACTCCCTTAAACACAATGCAGAGTAATGTAATTACTTTTAATAAATGCAGAAGGCTTTTACAATTCTTGTAATTGATTGCAGACGCAAACTTCCTTGTGAAGACATTAATGAAAACCTTTTACATGACACCTCACCAGCCAGAACTTGTTTCAAACATTTATTTTTCCCCCACTTCAGCAGCAGCAGCAGTAGAAGGTAATTTCTGCAAATTAATGGTTGTACGTTGCCTTCATGGCACCTGCCTCTTCATCAAAATCCAATGACACGATTTAAAAAAAAAAAAAACCCATACAGGATTATACAAACAAAGACTGGAGGTGTGATGAGGTGTCAGAGCAAAAAGAACTGATCGTCAACATGTGTCAGACGCCCACCTGTAATTATGTAACAGTGTGTGTACGTGTATGTTAATTAAATCCACATATATGTTTACTTATGCGAGCATTGATTTTTATTGATGTGCACATCTGTTCTGAGAGGATTTGAGGACATCTGTGCATGTGAGGGAATGTGCATGCCTCTGAGCCTGTGTGTGTGTGTGTGTGTGTGTGTGTGTGTGTGTGTGTGTGTGTGTGTGTGTGTGTGTGTGTGTGTGTGTATGTGTGACAGTAATAAATGTGGTGAGAGGGAGGTGGCAGAGGAGAGTGATGGATCGTCTATGCGCTGCAGGCTGAGTCTCCAGGGAAGGACACTGCTACATCCTACCAGGAAGGGACAACTTAGAGTAATTGGGTCACTGGTACTGGGAGGAGAGTTTCCACCCAGCCACGCTTTTAAGTGAGAGAGCGGCACAGAAGGTAAGGAGAAAAGAGTAGAAAGCAAGGTAGGAGGAGTGCTAAATAATGAGAATGTGATCTGTGTGAAAGAAGCCGGCAGAGGCAGAGGAAAGCAGAAAAAAAACTAAGCTAAAAACGGAGCAATAAAAAACAAGCGGAAGAAGCACAGTTGGAAAGAAATAAGCTGCTATTTTGTTTTTGATATTGCCTAGAACAGCTCCAATGATTACAAGGAGCGATGGATTCAAAGTCTTTGGGGTTTTGTGTGAGCAGATCTCACCCTGTATGGCATGGCCTCATGTCAGGAAGTATGCAATATGCAGAAAACTAGCTGACTTAAGTCTTATATTCATCCTCTTCTTCTGTTCTTCCAGTGGAGCTCAGCGGTCAAATCAGATCAAACTCTTCTTTAATGAACAGAAAGAGGTGCAAAAGACCCGTCTGGGAGTCTTCAGGCCGCTTATGGCTTCTGAAAGAGAGACTGAATCAGATGAGAGGAGAGAGGCAGAGATGGAAGGAGGGAGACAGTGAGGTATATGTGGGCGGCTTCTTCTTCTTTGGCAAGAATGAAAGGTCAGAGATTGAGTATTGTGTAAATCTATCACTACAATGCTGGAAGGCTAATACACTACAGCTGGCGCCCTCTCTGCTGTTTCTGGTCTCCTAATCTGAAAGGTTTATGAAGATATTTTATATATGTGTGTGTGTGTGTGTGTGTGTGTGTGTGTGTGTGTGTGTGTGTGTGTGTGTGTGTGTGTGTGTGTGTGTATATTCGTATGTATATAATAACTTTGTATGTATAAATTTAGGAATTTATATACCGTATGTACATAAAATATAAATTCCAGGAATTCTACTTAAATTCAAATTTAATTAACAAGATAAAAACTGTACTTAATTTTTCAAGTCAAATGTACTCTAGTAAAGACTGCTCAGAATTATTATTTTAAACAACTAATGTGAAAGTTCCTACAACGTATGATTTTTTTAGTTGTAGTTATTTGAACGAGAGTCTCATTTACTTGTTAAAACCATGCAAACCCATTTTAAAAAAAGTGCTACACTCGAGTAGCACTTTTTTAAAAATTCAAGTGCTTCAGAAATCCATAGAGATAAATAAAAAAAACAGGTCCATTCTCATAAAGCAGTCACATATATACAATACATACAATAAAAATAAAGGTTAAAAACATAGTTCAAAGTACAGTAATATGAATATTTACTTCCCTTCTTTCTGAAACAACTGACACTGCTCCTCTGAAAATACAATGTACAAAAGTAGAGGCAGCATTAAAAGGCCAGTATAATAGTTATGTGTGACCTTTTTTGGAAACATCCCCAAATGGCAGAAAACAGGTTTAGTCTACCAAGCTGGCATTATTTACATATAAAAAGTTCTAAAGCATCATTTAGTTTCACGTGTGATGATTTAAAACCATTTCAAGAGACTGTGCAGATATTTATTTAGTTCCATTCAAACTCTAAAACAGGTAATTGTAAAAGTTTTCAGATGTGGTAGAAGTATCTTCTTTTCATTCACAAGCCAAGCATCAGTCTTTCAATAAATATGAATGTGTTTTTCATTGCTTTGGGATACCACAAGGCATTAACAGCCCCCCAAAAAAGAAGCAAAGTAACTGTGGTAGGTTTTTGAGACCATCCATTAAAATATGTCCCACTGAAATGTCAGTAGACTCTGGATCAAGATGGAGAAGATTTGGAGAGATGGGTGTAGCGTCATCAGTGACAGCACCCCAAACATAATCCTCACTCTCAGTAACTTGTTTAAAATTAAACAGATTTTATAACTATTCACAGTGACCATGTTTATACATAAAAAAAAAAGGTTGAAAAACCCATAAAAATGTTTTTGAAAATGTTATGACTTGATAATGTTTTACCTATTCATTTGTTATCCATCCACTTGAGTCCAGTAACTGAAGTAAACATCATGATGTCAGGGTCAGGACAGGCTGTGTTTTTGTTTATTTCTGTGTTCGGTTGCAGATGGATTGGTGGGCGGATCTCCAGACGTGCTGCCACACACCTGCAAGAAATCTGCTAATTGAAGGCTGTGTATTTAAGGCGAGCTTTGACTGTGAGATTCTGCCAGATAATCTCCATCACTATGGTGGTAAATCAGCTCTCTGTGTTGTTTCCTGTGATTAGTTCTTGCTGTTTAGTAACTCCTATCTCCCGTGTTTTCTCTAGTGCCTTGTTTACCTGTTTCACCTCATGTACTACTCAATTTGCAGCTAGACCCAAACCCAGTCACTTATGCATCCTACAGCTCTGTTCTGGTAAACCGCTCTCTTTGGATATAAGCCTGCCTACTCTCTACCACAACTGCCTAGCTTTCCTTGGAATGCCAGCCTGTCCCCTGACCAACCCTCTCAAGAAACCTGCTCTCCAGATCACAAGCAAGTTTTCAAAATTCCACTCATTTTGCCATACAGTTCCACTAGCCCAACATACTCTAGTTGTGCGTCTCCTCCTTTCTCCTCCCTCCTGTCTCTCTTCCTTGTGGAAACCATGAAGTCCGCCTTGTTGCTGAACTTAAATGTATACAAACAGCATTAATCTCTTCATCTAACTCTTGATCTGTAAATCCAAAGGAAATTTCACAACAACTGTGTTTCTTTAAGATGTAACTATAAACACTTACCAGTGTTGTAGACATTACGAAGGTCATCACCACATTGAATAGGCTATCGGGCTATCGAGCGACCACTTGCTAATTGTGGTAATAGCAAACAGCTGCAGTCCAGCGTGACAGTACCTCAGCCCAGTGCAGTTCCAGGCAATCAACCTGTATCAATCAGTCAATCAATCAAACAGAACTTGTCTCAACTATGCAAGTTCAGTATAAGAACAAGGGAATACTCTCCAGAGAAGTATGGCATCTGTATAAATAACTAGAGCTGCACAATAAAACAAGAAAAATACTTATCGCGCAAAACCTTTCTTCAATTGCCATAAAAAAAGAGGGCAATATAAAGTCTATGTTTTGACAGACAACTCAAAAGGCCAATGAAACTGAGAATAGTACTGCGCCAAACCAGTCATGTGGTTGGAATTGCCACATCAGGTTAGGTTGACATACATGGTGTAGGAGGAGCAGCAGGCAGCAGCACACGTGCTAATTTTTGGGCTGCCACACACTAGTATGTTAGGAGTGTGAGTGAGATAAAAGACAAAATGAAAAAAAGAAAATGTTAACGAAATCTCAAGTAGCAGTGTTACAGAACATGACACCCCAGGCTCAAAACATGAGGACATTGTTGAGGAATTTGGGAGTGTGGAGATATTTTGGCTATTTAGAGTCTGACAAAGAAGCAGAGCAGCATGAACTGTAAACTGTGTTGAAAGCGTGCTTTCACAAAGGCGGCTGACACCATGACAAGGCATGAAGCCTATAAACACAGTTGAAAATGTTGTATTTAAGAAACTGATTAAAGCAACTGAACCTCGTTACCAACTCCATGGCCATAATTATTTCGCTCAGATGACACTTTCTCAGCTACACATGTAGTGTAGAGAGGCAGCTGAACAGCTGTGTCTGCAACCACATCGCATTGGTGTTTGCACAAGTTGCACATCTGAGCCACATATGAGCCACACTGCCCACTTCACTGAGACAGTACTGCATTTTATGTGACCTTTGTTCCCCTTGGAGCATAAGCAGACCACAACTGAGTCAGTTGTTGTTTATGTTCCCCTTTGTTTATATTTGAAAGTATCTTGAATTGAACTGAGGATATATACAAAATGTTTTCAGTGGTTTTTTTTTTTTGGTTTTTTTTTTGTGGGGTTGTTTCCCAACAATTTGAAACCATTTTGTCATGATCCTGGGCCAGTGGCCCTGCATTTTGAGTTCTTTTAGTGACGTTCTGTTTTGTTGTATCTTCTGGTTGTGTTTCTTAGTTTTTCTTACAGTCTAGTTTCTCAGTTGTTGTAGTTTTGTATTGTTTTGTTTTTTTGTTAATTATAGGTTATTCTGATTTTCCTGTGTTCCCGTCTTCCTGTGTCTTTATGCTCCTGTGTCTGTGCTCCTCTGTGTATCTGTCTCCTCGTGTTCTTGTGTGCTGGTGTTTGTCTTCATTGTTTGTGTCTCAGGTGTCTGTGTCCTCCCTGTTCAGTTGTTCCCTGTCTGGTGTCAGCTTAGGAGTTGTTGGATTCTGTTTAGTCATGTTTAGATTCCCTCTGTGTGCCAGTCTCCTTATGTGTCAAGTCTGTGTGTACCATGTTGGGTTACTTCCTGTTTTATTTTGACAGTTCTTTGTCCTGTGTGCTTGTGTTGTGCTTTACCTCCCTGAGTCTCATTAGTGTTATTCTGTTCACCTGTTACCCCAGCTGTTTCCACTCACCCCTCCTTTCCTCTATGTATTTATTGTCTGAGTTTTCCCCTGGTCAGATGTCAGAGTCTTGTTGTCTTGTGGCTGTGTTTCCTTGTGATCTCCAGATCTTCAGACCTCCTTAGTTATTTTCCAGTATAGGTTTCCTTTGTGTGTTTCGCTGCTTTAGTTTATTTTGCCATTCCCTTTGTTCTGTTGCTGTAATAAAGGCTCGTTTTGGTTCATCTTTTAACACCATCTCCTGCGTTCTGCTTTTGGGTCCTCACCACCTTTCCACGCCACATGGCCTGCACCCCCGACCCGTGACAAGTTTGTTATCCAAAAAACAAAAGATACAGTATAAAGGTAAAACGGAACATTTAAGCATGACAGAAATAGAGATCTGATTTATATTGTGATATATATATCAATATCAACTGATATGAAAATTTATTGTGAACATTTTTTTTCCCACATCACACACCCCTAGAAACAACTGTGTTTCTATATAAATTATATATATAAATCAGGATTCAAACCTTAGGGTCAAATATGATGGTTAATAATCCAGCCAGTGTGGCTACAACCAGCTTCATGTAGCATGTGTCACTGCCATTATTTGCATGGTGTTTATTTGCATGGCGTTTTCTGCATTCAACAAAACAGAAACCAGGCTTCAAAGTTGTTGACTTTTCACTCTCTATTGGAACAGTTAAAATATTCATCTAGTAATATTTTATCTATTACTAGTTTAACTGTGTAGCAGCTATTAGCTACATCAGTTAATATTAGCAAGCTCACTCTAACAATAATGTCAACTGCATGGAAAAACAAATTTAACCAAACGTATTACAAGTTTGAAAACTTACCTTCACCTACCTTGTCCTTCAAAAGAGAAAATGAGCCTCCAAAAATGGTAAAAATTCAAGCACTCTGATGTTCTTTACACTGTATTCTACTTTCTCAGGAAACCTTAAAACTTGAAGTGAGCTGTAGTGCATGCTCACACTCAAGTGGCTACTCTTTACATGAAAGGTCTGCACTTTGTGACTTCAGCTATAATATTTGTATTTTTTGGTAAATTGTTTGTGTTTAGGTAGAGTATGAAAGAAACATTCCCAGTGTTTATTTCCGAGTTTGCCGTTAGCAGGTCTTGAAACACTCCACATACCGCAAATCGGTTTCACCGTGACCAGTTAATCTGGTACACCAGCCTGCAGAAGCCACATTTTTCCTTCTTTTCAGCACAGTTAAGTGCACTGCCTCCTCCTGCTAGTGGAATAATCTCATTGTTTCCTTTCTTCTTACTTATTTGCTTTAAGTTAACGTCACTCAAAAACAAAAGAGTAAACTGTCATTTTCACCATACAATTAACAGCAACTTCATAAAAGCTAATAAAATGCATATAGTCTTCATTTCCAAGTAAGACTAACAAATTTATGCAAGTCAGGAAAGACTGAAATTTACAGTATAGGGAAGTGTGTATTCCCTGACCATTTGGCAAGCAGGCGTGGTAAAAGTACACCTATTCTTTACTGAAGTAGAAGTACAAGTACTTGTGTTAAAAACTATTCTGGTAAAAGTTAAAGTACTAATTCAACTTTTTTATGTAAAAGTGAAAAACTACAGTAATCATCTGCTGTATACATAGAGTCACCGTGCTGCCTCTTCCCCACCGAGGGGGACACACCACCACCCCCACTGCACTGGAAGCACTTCGATACCAAGAGGGGTCTTTCTCCATATCTGAATGAAGTTACCTCACACTTTTTTTCTTCTTGAGAAATACAGCAGCTGTACCTTTAGCTAGCAGACACACTGTGTGACAACGGATAATGGATAACGAACATCTGCTTCAAGAGTTCCTGCTCTGTGTGCAAGTCAGTTGCATTCTATCAGGGCAAGCATGGCGGCAATGCTTGTCCAGTGAAATTTCAAAACAGGCATAAATTAAAACCAAAACGTTCCATCCCATAAAGCCTCTCCGACTGTCTTTTTGCATCCTGTAAATTACTGTCATCTTCTGGCCTGAGTTGGGTGTTGTTTCTGGAAGCTAGCTTGACTCTGAGCCATTAGAATCTGTAGTTTCTGTCATTTTCATGGGCATCTCCATTTCCAGTTAACAATAGCTTGAGCTTGTCTTTTTGGTTGTTTGCACATGTACATTGTGGTCTCTGATGTGAAACTGATGGAAGAACAACACGATTGACAAGCTACATTTTAAGTGCTTATATCATTTACAGTGCTTATGTTTTATAATAAAGTGCAATAAAGATATAATTCAACTTGGAGGTTATAATTCTGCATTTTCATATTCATGAAATAAACTAATATGTTGATAAACTTGGGGGAGCAGGATTGTGATTTAACAAAAAATGTCTCTTATGAGCCATTTTTCTGCTGCAGAAAAAGTGAAGCCTGTTACATCTCCACTAAGCACATCACAGAACAGTCAGAGCCACCTTGGATAAACAGACAAACAGAATATTACCGCCTACAGAAACTCCAGCTCCAATAGAAAAAGAAGAAAGGCGCAACTGTGTCCATAGTGACAAGTAATTTCAGTGAACACTCCAGTAAATATAGGTCCAAAATAAAAAAGAAGAATTATACATTAAATTTTATGCCTCACCACATCACAAATAGTGGTTATGTGATTTTAGTTATTGTTTGTTTTGATTTTAACTTGAGGCGTTATTGCACTGTTACACACAAAGACTCACCAGCATAATGATGAAAAATGGGAAAGGGAGTGGAGATGTGACACAAAGGTCAAAACCTCGATTCATACTACTGTGGAAGAAAATATGACAAGGAATCCTAGAGAAAAGACACTCACTCAATCTTCCACTCCCACACTAATGTTTTCTCCTGTTCATTTTTGTATCTTATCTTACTCTTCTGTCCCTCACCTCTTGCATCGTTATCTACTCCTCACATCTTTGCTCCCATTCTTCTTGCCATCTAATTTCCTCAGTGCCTCATTCTCCTGCACCACTATCCATCAGCTGTTCAAGCAGCCCTCCAACCTTAGTCACAATATCACTGCAAGTCTGCAAACTTCTTTGTATCTGATCCATTTATTGAGTTTGCATAATGACTAAAAATTGTTGAGAAGCAAAAACATATCGCTGTGTTTAGCCATTGTGGTTTACACATGCAAGTAAATGAGTTTTAAACCACAAATTGGACCACTGAGCTTGCAAGTTTCATATTTTAATTGGGCAGAAAAACAGGATTTCTAAAATTTCATTATTTCAAACAGACCTTATTAACATGATGTCTTGACACTGAGCCTGCAAGAGCATGCATTTATATATACAGGATTTTACTTTAAAGTTTTATAGGCAATTAACCCCTGAGATGTTGTTTTTCTCTGCTATGAAACTATGATGTATGATCAGCCAAGCAAATATGAGTTGCATAGTCAATAAAATTCATTAACTCATGACTTCTGGACATGAATTGACTTTGTGTCTAAAAATCAAAACTGGCAGTCAAATATAAGAGGCCTTGAGTTTAGCAAATCACAAATGAAGGGAGGAATTCAATAAAATATACTTTTATTAGGTTTTAATACTTCCAGAAAAGGCAATTAGTCTGTGTTATTTTGCAATCCCAATGTAAGCATCAGGAAGATCAGAAAATTAATGTTTAATTCTCGGAAGCATCGTAAGTGGATGTCAATGTAATTCCCCGTAGATATTATTAATTATTTAAAAGAATATACTGTAATGCTTGTCTCTGTAATTAATTCTTAAGTTAAGAATAATAAATAATAAAGTTACTTTACTTTTTAATAGACCTCGAGGCAACACGGTGATGCAAATGAGAGCTGACAGGTCACCTGAGAATCAACAGTTTTAATGGAATAGTTCACAGAAAAACAATTTTCTGTTATTCCCCCCCTCTCCCCTGAAATCTCAGTGTTAAGACCCCTGAGTATAATTTGACTGTTCTGCAGCAAAAAGATTGAATTGTGAATTTAAAAGTCAACCACGGTATTTATCTCACTCTCGCCTATATTTCACTTGATGATAATAACCTAGTCAAATCGCACTATTCAGCATAAAGTGCAACTTTTCTTCAAAATGCTCTGCTTATGCCGCTCTGGCTCTTTTGGGAAATTTGATGGCTCTTTTACTGCTATTTTGAAAGTGAAGCTCACATTTATTTCAGCTGTTAAAGAAGGGACTGAGTTGAAACAAAGACAGTGCCTGAAGAAACAGCGATGTCAATCACATCTGCTACTTTGCTCTGACTGAAATATCTTAACTGCTGTTGAACGAACTGATATGCAGCATCATCAAGTTGACATTTCTGGTTTTAGGAATATGTCTCAGTTGCTACTGGATAGATATTTCTAAACGGTTACTTCCATACATTTTTGGACAATGGAACATTTTTTTTGTACACAACCACAATGGATTATAAATCAAACAATCAAAATGTGATTGAAGTGCAGACTTCAGTCACATTTTGCACCTACTGTAAGTCACATCTTGATTGTTTGATTTAAAATCCACTGTGTTGGTGTACAGAAAACAAAAAACTTTCATGCCTAACTTTATTAAAAGTATCATCAAGTACATGCAAATTATAGTGGCATTTCTTATTTCAGCTTAAAGCATCACTATGCGCAGTTGTATGTAGTGCAACTTTAACTAACAAGACATATACTTATACAAGGCAAACTTTTAAGTACAAATGTCTAGCTTTTTGGTTCACCTGTTGTGCACTGGTAACTAGGGGTTCAGCAGTGTGCTCAAGAGCCCTTCAGAAGTCGCACACTAATTGCATCTAGGCCTATTAATCAGCCTTTTTACCTCCTGGCAAACTGGCTGAGTGTCAATCTAATGAAACAGCATCAATCCAAATGAAATTAAAGCCTTGTGGAAAAGCTAATTAGTATTAGTAAAGGTTAGGTAATGGTGTGTTTGAGCCCTATTACACAAGATTACATCACTGCACAGTGATCGCAGCAGGCTCAGGAAAGGACAGTCATATCTGGCCCACCTTCTGCTCAGTCTGGCCTTAGCTGGCTGCACCTTCACACTACTGGAGGCTGACCAAATAGGTGGTCTGAGACTGTGTGTGAAGCTCCAGGGAATATGAAGTAAGCACTCAAAAAGAGGTTTAATCCTCACTATGTAGCTTTCAGTGTTGTCTTGCTCCTACTGCAAAATCATCCTATTGCTAACTGAAGAAAACATTATGGTAGAGACATTTTAATATTTTAAAAATGATGAATTTTTAGTCTTTGAAAAAATTCTCATCAATTTTCAATACCTGTAATTTAAGCCACATAAAGAATGAATTCAGCACTCGCTCCTGTTAAGGGCGAAGTGGATCTAGTAATTCAACTTCACTCTTCCTGAAAATGAAATGTGTATTAATGCAGGATTTACTGTATTAAATCTTTTTTTTAAGATTTAATCTCTTTTTTTTTTTTGTTGCTTATATTAAGTGCTCACTGGTGTAGACACTGACAGGGGAGAGACAAAAAAATGATGAAACATAAATCAAAATTAAATTGGGGTCATATTAGCTTGAATGACAGCATGCTGAAGCAGTTATTTAAAAAAAGATGTTTTTAAAGCAAACAGATGAGTGCTGCAAGGAGCTAAATGATCTGTGCACAAATTGCAGGTGTACTGCTAAATAACAAGGCTGCTTAGTAATCAAGCTTATCAAAGGAAATCGTCTCGGCTACTAAGAGAGACTGAAAGAAACAAAACTATGTTACACAGATGAGTAAAATAAGTATAATTTACACTGATATAAACTAGCATAGCTCATACTGTGGCCATGTTTGCACTAGTGACTGAGTTCCTTCAAAGCCTACAGGCTACTGTAAGTGTGGCATTGCAGTCACTGTCAACAAATCCCCCTGAAAATACCAAAATCAACAATGACTATAAGAAACAGGCTGTGCAGCTAAACTGTTATACAATAAATTCTGAGCTGCAGAGCTCACTTTATAAATACACTCACTAGACACTTTATTAGGTACACCTTGCTACGACCAGGTTTGGACCCCCTTTTGCCTTCAGAGCTGCCTTAACCCCTTAACTGGCAGCAAATAAAATCACCTGAAACAACTACATAACACCCTCTGGTTATTATTGGCTCTGAACAACCCATTTCATAGCCTATTAATCGGCTGCGTCTGGTCCGCGGGCAGGCTAGACCCGCCCATTTTGACTGACACCTCATTCGGCCAATCATGTTAAGAAATGGGTTTCCCAGAGCCAATAATACTCAGAGGGCGTCACGTAGCTTTGTCAGGTGATTTGGTGCAGCCAGTTACATGATTGGCCGAATGACGTGTCAATAAAAATGGGAGGGTCTAGCCTGCCATATAAAAGGGACTACAAACGGCCCGTCACCGGGCCCTTGCCAGTTAAGGGGCTACTTCAACAATGTGCTGGAAACATTTCGTCCATGTTGATATGATGGCATCACACAATTGCTGCAGATCTGTTGGCTGCACAGTATACAGTGTTTGTCACCCTTACACATCAAAATATATGTCAAACAAATCTTAATATTAGACAATGATAACCTGAGTAAATACACAGTTGTTACATGATGACTTCATTTATTAAGCAAAAAAGAGCTGTCCAAACCTACCTGGCCTTATGTGGAAAAAGTAATTGCCCCATAAACCTATTAACTGGTGGTGCTGCCCTTGGCAGCAAGAACTGCAATCAAGCATTTGCAATAACTGGCGATGAGTCTTTCACAACACTGTGGAGGATTTAGATTTTGTCCCTTCTTTGCAGAATCGTTGTAATTCAGTTGGATTTGGGACTTTGAAAAAATTTGAAAAAACGCTTTGAAGTAAAAAATTTAAGAAATTGAAATTAAAATTACTTTTAATAAAGTTAGATTTCACAGGCTAGTGCAAACCCTGACATTAAACAGATTATTCTTTCATTATGACAAATATACCATCACTTGTTTTGAGCCAATCTCGAATGCACCATTCTGTAAATTTTCCTAGAACATTTGCTAAAAGTGTTTTATTAAAAGTATATGTTTGTGACCCATATTTAAAGTCCACGAATCAAAAATGTACTTTGTTTATTGTTATTTCACTTGGATATGGTGAGCACATACATTGTTCTTGTCAGAGTCTGACATTAGAAAGCCATTTAAACATCATTTACAGAAATGGGAAACCTTGTTTATGGCTCAGTTTAAATCTGACAGCAAGCTGTGCACATACAAGTATGACACAAGTTCAGAAGCCACTGTAATGTCTCTGGCTCTGGGGATCCACTGTTTTGAGTTTGTGGGATATTTCTCTAGCTTTGAACTTTTGTATTACGGTCCTATGTTTTTGATATTTGGCTTTTGTATTTTTCTTAGGGCTTATGAGTTTTGACCCTGGATTTTGGATTTCAAGCCTTATAGCTTTCTGTTTATGGTTTTATCTTTTGTTCCCTGGTGTTTATGAGTCTTGTTGTTTTGTGCCTTAGTCCCTTGCTTAGCTTTTGTTGATTATAGGTTAATTAGTTCCCTTTCATATTCTCTTTCTGTTCCCTCAGTCTTGTCTCTGTCAACTTTTAACTCCTGTTTTTCTCTGGTGGTCTTTTGAGCTTAACCTCCCTTGTGTCCTGATCTGTGATTAGATTCAGCCTCTCTCCCACCTTTTGCTTGTTCCCTCATTATTCTGTGTGCTTATATTGTCTCAGTGTCCCCTCGTCCTTTGTCACATGCTCCCTCATAGTGGTGTCCCTCTTTGTAGTATGTTTTCTAGAAGAGTAATGGTTTTGGTTTCCTTGTTCCTGTTCTGCTACAATTTTGTACTTTGGGGAAAGTTCAGCAGTAAAGATGCTTTTAAGTTTACCCCTCGTTTCCGAATCCTGCATTTTGGGTCCGACTCCTGCCAACCTGGACAGACACTGTGATGAATACTGAACTACAGACTTTGGCAATGGTGTTTTCCTCAGAGTCAATTTTTCTAAGTAACTTTAAACACTTCCTGTGTATAATTTTTGTACACAAATTTAGTAGATTACCTACTAGATAGAGGCTTTATAACTTCTGTTCAAACAGAAAAAGTAGGGGGTTGTGAGATTATTCACTGTTACACTGTTAAACACAGAGCCAGTCAGTGCTCCTTTCAACAAAAGAACTTTTGTAATCCCACATTTTCTGACTAGAATTGTTCCAGACCTCCATCTTTTGTGCTTGTACAGCTACAAAAGATTAGACTCAGCCCAACCCCTTTCTTTTCATCCAGCCTCCTCTCAATCAAACCCCCCCGCCCCCAGTTCTGTTTCTCACCCTTCTGTCAACATCTATCAGCATCCCTTCAATCAACTGCTGCCCTCTCTCCTCAGCAAGTTGTTTCTGAACATGCTGATCCAAGAACAGGTAATGAGGCAAAAACGAACAATGGGTCACTATGGTGATCGAACTGCGGGTGGTGAAAAGCCTCCCGTTTTCTAACAACGTGTTCCTCTGATTGACCTGTGGGCAGTCTGTTATAATCTCTGAAAGCTTTGGCTCACCTCACGGCTCACCTGGCACAGCAATATGTTTTCTCTTTCTCTCTCTCACTCCTACTAATCCCTCTCTTTTTTCCTCTACATTCACTTGTTCTAATCGCAGCCTCTCCCAACCCCACTGTTTACCTCCCTCACTCTCATCCTATACTTCCATTCAGTTCATCCCTGCAATTCAATTTTGTTTGCTATATTAGCACAGGATGGGGAATTCTTATCTTGCCACAACACATATATAAGAAATAAATTAAAAGAACATGAAACAACAAGGCCATAAATATGAATAAGGATTAAAGTTGGTAAGCTGTCAAATTTACTCAGCCAAAGTCGGTTTCGCAACAAAGGATTCATATTTATGAAGCCATATGTGCCACAAGAGCTAAATATCAGTCCCTTGGCTGTAATAAACAATGCTGCTTTTTATATTCCGCTTTATCAGATACACAATCAATATGCAAATTATTTTTAGGGAGCTAATTCTGCCAAAAAAAAAAAAAATCTCAACATGCTGATCTAAGTCTAGTTTTATCCTGGAACAGGCCCCCTGTCTCTCCACACAGAGTGCCAGGCAGGCTTTTAATGCTCTTCACCACCTCCACTCACATATCAGTGTACACACACACACACACACACACACACACACACACAAGGATGCACACAATATGCTTCAAAGTCCCCTAGCTGGCTTCTAAATGCCAAATGCCTGCCTAATGAATACAAACACAAATGCACTAACACACGCCTAATGACATGCAGCCACTTCCTTGTGTATTTCACTGAAATTCACCCACGTTTACACATTCACTGACTACAAGCAAGCCAAGGATGCATGTGTCAGACTGTGTGCTTGCCCACATCCACCTCATTGTTAACCTTCTATACTATATAGAGAATAATGCTTTTGACCACTTCTGTGTTTAGCTCTGGCACTTTATCATCCCCTTTTTACACAATTTACCAATGGCCAAATCGCACTCAGGCAGCGTCCTGCTGTACGTACGTGTTGCTGCCCTGGCCCGACGCCACTGCAGATGGGAGGCACCAGAGAGGAGACATTACAAGTATGAGCTTTGAAATGGTAAGAAGATCTGTTTATAGTGCAGTGTAGATGAAAGTGAGCTGCGAGGAGATGCACAAGGCCGAGGGGGGGAGGTGGAGGTGGCAGGATGATGTATATATGGAAGGAAAGAGAGGATAAGATAGTCTTGTTTCTGCAGCGCGCACACACACCTCAGCTAACCTACTGCCACTTGGCACCTGGAAGGATTTACTCTTTCTCTGTTCATCTCCTCCTTATCTTTCATCCTTGATTACTGCTGCCATACTGCAAAAAGATAAAGAATATGAAAAGTTCAGGTAGAGGTGAAAATGAGATGTATAAAATGCATTGCATGGACATGCTAATCTGAATGTGTAAAGGTCTGTGTTCAGCACAAATCTACATTCCCCACGTTGTATACCAGCATTAATATGCATAAGAGTGTGTACTCATGTGCATTATGTATCTGTGAAAAGCAAAAAGCAGAACGCTGTGGCCCCCCTCCTCTTTACTTACACTGCATTGCTATATTTTTTTACATTTTTGTTACACTATGCAGCCCAGTCTCTTCATCCGAATCACTGAAGCTTCACCTCACAGTGCGGTGTTAGGCATGCTCAATCACAACCCTCGGTGAGGTTTAGTGTATATTGATTTTAATGAGCCAAAAAGTTAAAAGTGAGATTTCAAGGTTTATTTGCTTTACATTTGAACTTTTTTTTTTATTATTAGTATTAAATATTTTATTTGAGTCTGTTCTGTGTTGTGCACGCATTGAGAATAGTTCACATGAAAACTGAATTTAAACTACTTAAATCTAAGAAACTCAGGATAAATCACAACTCACCTAGTCCAGACAGCTGGGCTGGGCTGGCACAGTGACATCAAAGCACAGCTCAGAGCAAACACAGAAAGGAAGCTGGGGGGAAATAATAACATGAGGAAAAAGCCTGAAAGCGAGAATAAGCAAGTTGTGCGTGGAGAAAACATGAATAATGGATAGCAAGTAGAAGTCATGCAGATGAGAGCAAATAGACTCCCAATAAGAGGGGCATTAAAATAGACTATGTGACACACAACTCTGATAAAGACTTTTGTGGTGGCTTGAACATATACATGTATATTAATGTGAACCAAACAGAGGAACAATCTCGTGATGTGTTTGACAGTAATGAGGCAGAGGCACAGTGCTGGATTTGAGGAGGAAAGCCTGCAAGCAACAGACAGGCAAGCAGAGCATGTCAAATCACCCTTATGTGGGACAAAATCATTATGTCACCACAGTCTAATCTGGCAGCTTCAAACCGCAATTGGTCTTTTGGCAAAACAAGGGTCAGTGGCAGATGGGTAGAGGCTGGAACTGTGGAGCTAGCTGCCGGCCACACAAATGCACTGACTGAATCTCTAACCTCATTTACACCAGTTTCTGCTTGGCTCCCGAGGGCGCAACCTAAGTTCCAAGCCCAAGTAAATTTAGGCCAGGCCAGAGGAGACCGTAGCATCAACGCCTGTGGTCACTGGAGGGTCGCTTCCAGCTGTCGCAGCATGCACATCAAGCGTTAAAAATGCACATTTGCTGCAGGACTCGAGATTGTTGAAAGAATATAAGAATGAAAAAAGCAGGGCCTACAGTTTCTGTGCACTTACTTTGCTTCAGAGACAGAAATTCAAGCAGAGGTAACAACCTGAGGGGAAAGGCCTATGCTGGCAGGAAAGTCTTTTATTAGGTCCTTTTAATTAAGGTGTCGTTTTTACGTTGGTGTTTTTGCCAATAAATTAAACAACTGTTCAAAGACTAAAATACGTTCCCCTTCTTTCTGAATATGAATGAAGATGACAGTCACAGGACAAAAACATCTGCAGCAAAGTGGCAAAAAGTGATCAAATGATTAATTTTCCCAACAAAACAACTGCTACATAAAAAAGGTGCATTACTATCACTATTACTATTATTATTAATGGTGTCTACTGTAAATCTGAGTCTTAAATAGACCTCAATAACACCAAGTCATCATTTCAAAAAGACATCTTGTTTTAGTTCTGTTCCATTAAAGTGATCAAACCTCTGTATGCTTGCCAGAATTAACAAATGTCTAATTTACCAGCAAAATAAATGGAGAACTGAAATCAATAGATGTGTTAAGATGTGGGCCCGCATGACTGAACCCAATTCTCTGTGTTAAAGAATTTTTGAGTTATAGGAAAGGCAAAAATCATTTCAAGGTGTAAAATTGTGTAGAATGCTTTTTTCAATTCAAGAGCTGACAAAGTTCCAATAGTTTGCATCACTGGAATAATAATCGTATGGACAACAATCCTTCGAGAATTTAAAAAAAAAATATTCTGGTCTACAAACTTTTTGGCACAGGAGGGACACATGCCAAAATAACTAGTCACACAAAAACTGCAGTTTTTTGCTGTCTGGAACACCCACATACAGTACTTACCTCAGTGAGGCTAAGCCAAGTCTTCTATGAGGGAGAACAGATTTATTTTCATCTAGTTCACCAGTCCAGTGCTTCTTGATTAATAATGATTCAGATATTTTATTGGTATGTTTACCCTTATATGCCAGGAACTATTAGAATGCAACAGTGCATTTTCTCACTTGTGTACTTAGGTACAATTAAGAGGCACTTTACTTAATTGATGCATCCCTACTTTGTGCTACTTTACATCTTTAATTCAGTCATTTTCATAATTTTGTACCTTTCGTATACAAGCTGTATAACAAGCTAATAAAATATGATGCATTATTCTTTTCTTCGTTTTCTTTTTTTTTTTTAGTGTTTATTTGTATAGCTGGATTAAATGATGTTAAAAAATTAAGACAACACCAACTCAACAACCAGTTCCAGTTAAAAATCAGCTCCAAAATTGTCCAATCCTCTGGATTTGTATGTCTCCAAGATTATCAGTCCCTTTCATCAGTGCTGGCATGCTGCACAATACAAAACAATGACATCAAACTCATGACAGTTAAGCTTTTACACACTTGAGCTATGATTTTTCAATTTTGTTTCCACACTGTTTTCAGGGATAATAAAATAGTTGTGTTGACAAATTGATCAGACGTATGGAATTAAGCCCCTTCTTGTTTGCAGTGGTGATGGACAGGTTGATAGATGAAGTCAGGCAGGAATCTCAGTGGGCTATGATGTTTGCAGACAACACTGTGATCTGTAGTGAGAGTAGGGGGCAGGTGGAAGAGAGAGACTGGAGAGATGGAGGTATGCACCGGAGAGAACAGGAATGAAAATCAGTAGAAGCAAGACAGAATACATGTGTGTGAATGAGAGGGAGGCAGGTGTAACAATGAAGATGTAAGAGGTAGAGGTAGTGAAGGTAGATGAAAATCACCAAATCACCCGACACCAGTGTCAGAGGTAATTTGTGACATAGAGATAGCAGCAAGAGTAAAGGGGAAAATGGTACTTAGGCCTGCTATGATGTAGGGTTTGGTGACCAGAGTTGGGAGTGACCAACATGAACAAAAATAGAAACAGACAGACAGCTCAGGTTGAGCAGGTTGAAGACAAAGTTAGGGAGGCAAGGCTGAGATGGTTTGGACATGTGCAGAGGAGGGATAGTGGATATACTGGACAAAAGATGTTGAATATGGAGCTGCCAGGCAGGAGGAAAAGAGGAAAACTTCAGAGAAGGTTCATGGGTGTAGTGGAGGAGGACATGCAGAGGGTTGGTGTGACAGAGAAGGATGCTAGGGATAGGGTGAGATGGAGGCAGGTGATCCAGTGTGATAACCCCTAAAGGAAACAGCCAAAAGAAGAAGAATGTATAAAATAGATGGGCACAATCAGCAATGATATCACTACAATCATATGGCTATCCATCCGTACAATAAAAATAATTTATCAAACTAAAAACCTACAAGCATCAGATTCTTCATGATAAGGACAAACTTGAAACTTCTGAAATGTTCCTAAATGTTTTGAGCCCAGATTATTCTAAATCATACATTGTTTTAACAGAATGTAAAGTAGGTCAATTTTGCTCAACCACAGCTACTATTATAAGAAATGCTTCACACAACATTTGTTATAATAGTCCTATGTGTTAATAATATCATTTTCAAAGGGAAACAGTTTTCTATATTGGGCCAGATAGCTGATTGTTTGTACACTGTTGTTAGAAACACTGTTATTATTAAAATATAGATTAGAGCTGCAAGTGAATGCAGGACTTGGAGTGTTTTTAATAAATACTCCTTTCAACAACTTCCTTTAGAGGCTTTCTTTTGTCCTTTACTGCATTCAGCTGCAATAATGGGAAGAATTGCCAGCACCAGTTCTTTTGTAATGTTCATATTCAGTCGCTAATCACAAATACAACACTGAGGTAGTCTAAAGAGACACATTCCTCCCAACATTACCTGCTACAACTCTTTCAAACATAGGGCAATACATTGTTCAATGACCTACAGCTCCAGGTTTCACCATTGTGCCCCCTGGTTTATTTGAATTTTTAGTCCAAATTGTCCAAGAGATTGTCCGAAATTGCAGTGGTGCAGATGTTGCAATCTTAATCCTCTTGCAGTGACTTTGACTCTGACATGCCATAAAATCTGTACATGATGTCATTTTACCCACAGTTTAGTGGTTATTTGCACACTTCTCTGTAAAAACATGACATTCCAGATCATGTTTCATAATGTTAAGATATATATATATATATATATATATATATATATATATATATATATATATATATATATATATATATATATACAGCTATGATGATTACAGCAGGCCAAGCTGACTAATTGAAGGATATACTGAGACCTTTTAAACTTATTTTAAAGAACTGTGAGCCAACTGCAGCTTCCTTTGTGGGACTGCTCAGTAAAGAACAGGCATTTGTATCAAATGGTTTTTTGTGGCACTTTAAATTCTGCAGGAGTCACACTGGTAGCTACAGTGGACTGTACAGTGCTCACCCCTGTATGATGAAAGCATGCTTTGCGCAATCAACTTCTCCTCCTTAGCAGCTGGGGGACAATCTTTCCTACACCCAAAAAAACATGAGGAAAAAAAAATTACATAACACTGAAGTTGGAGCTTGAGATCTAACTGTCGAAGGAGGGGTGGTGGGAGATCCTCAATATTTAACACACCTCATCTGACATTCACTTTGACTCGGGTCTAGGAATAGCCTTGTGATCTCGCCCATCAAAGCTCACTCAGTCAGTCACCTCACATCTCCCTTTTTACCCGAGTCTAATCGGCGCTGATTGGCTTATGAAAACCCTAATCATTGAAAATTACTTTCAGTGTGATGCCGGTATGTGTGAGTTCTGAATAACTTTAAAATGACGAGTGACTGCAGGAGGGTTTTTCTGTGCCTACTTGATTTTAAGTAGCTGTGCACAGTCACTCTATATGGATGTGGTTTTGAAATCTAATGAGACAGAGCAGAAATCTCTCCTCTACAGAGATGAGGACAGTCAAATCCCTGATGAAAAAAACATTACAACATTCCTGTTGCAACCCCACAGGGACAGAGCTACCCTATATACTGTGTATGGCACCTCAGTCAGAACGTCATTGTTCTTGAAGTTATCTTTATCCATATAACCGACTATACTATGTCTGTGTTAGCTGATAAGGAGTTAGTGACCTTATTCTTTTTAACAATTTTAGTGCCTGATATTAGCCATAAGTGTCGACTCAGTGGAGTGGACACATAAAGGTTTGGACCCAAGTAATTACAACTCTAATACTGTTAAAGGACAACCACTAATGCTGTCAACTAACTCAGCTGTGAACTTGTCTTTTTATCTGATGGTATTATGTAATACATACATAATATTTCTTCTATCTCAAACCTTTGTCCACTATTGAAGAGTGGATTTAGTGATTTAATCATATTATTACCTGAATGGCTCTCTGGATAGGAAAGTCAGTTGGTTGACCACTGTGATTTAGATGGATTCGTTTCTTTTTTAGCAAACATTCATGGGCCCCAGAGGATGAACCTTCACGATTTTAATCTTTTTTTTTTTTAAAGCCTGTCATGTCTGGTAGATCTTGCAAGCAGAACTGTGATCTGAATGCGTTGTTGTGCCAAACATATTTGCTATTTCAAGATGACCTCTATATGTTCTCAATAGGCTCTTCTTGTTGATGTTTTAACCCTTTATTTTATTTATCTGAGTTATTTTTTCACATACAATGTAACAGCCAGAGCTGACAGGCTGAAGAAAAGGAAAATAAAGAAAAGAAAAAGGGAGAGAGAAAGGGAGCAAAAAAAGGAGAGAAAAAAAAAAAAAAAAAAAAAAAGGGGAGAGAGCACAAGTCTATTAATCAGATAGTTCATCACTTTAACATAAAAAAATACTATCAATACTTGCAAAAATAAATTTGTGTGTGAAAAACAAAACTAACAAAGCATGTTACGCACACCAACAATTTTGTTGAGTTGTGATTGAGTGGGTGTTTGTGTCTGTGTCATGTTTGTGTCTGTGTCATGGAACGTACTGACCAATGAGGGCAAAACGCTGCAGCTCCATCCATCAGAAGCTAGAGGCAGGTAGGGAAAGCCCCCGGAAACCCAGGCCACCAGCAGCCCACCAAGAGCCAGGAAGACCCATGGCTTCTCAGTCCAAAGACAACCGCGCACCTACCCCAGCAGACGGGAGAGGGTGGTCTCAGATGGAGCCCCCCCAGTCGAGGAACAAGGGCTCCAGGGAACCCAAGGCGATGAGAAGCCAGTCCCCCCCCAGCGGCCAGCCCCCTGCACTGGCCGGCGGCAGGGCCCCCGGGCCCACGGCACCCAAGGACCGCCCGACCCTCCACAGAGCCCCCCCCCACGCCGAAGAAGCCAACGCAGCCCCGCACTGCACCCCCAAGGGGAGCAGGCCAGCACCCACGCCAGAACATCCAGCCCCACCCAGGAACCCTGAGGCACCCCCATCCCAGGGGGGTAGGGGGGAGGAGGCAACCAGCAAGGAGCGGCCAGGAGGCAAGGCACAAGGCCCAGACCCAGGTCCAGCCATACATACAAACACACCCACACACCCGTGTACACATTTATGCACAGATACTCATACATGCCCATACATACTTACCCACACACAGATATGCCATACATACACATTCACTCACCCACCCATACTCACGGAGACGGTGACAAATACACAAAGACACACATTCATCCATAGCTACCCACCCTCTGAAGACGGGGCAAGTGGAAACCACCCCAGGGCCAACAGCGACCCCAGGACGCCACCAGCCCGGTCCCCAAGGAACCACCCGATCCCCACCCTGGGTGAGGTGTAAGAAATCGGGGTGTAAGATGACCCATCCACCCCTCCTCCTCCCCAACTTGTAGGTCTATGTGTTAATGTTTGTGAGTGAATGAGGTGTATAGGGTGCAGTTAAAATTGAGGGGACAGTTATGCCACAAGCACCAACTGTTGGTCGTCAGTGCTTGCCCACACTGCCCCCCCAAAACCCTCCATGTCTAATGTGCAAATAAAATTTGGGGACAGACAGTGACGAGGATCCGAGTGGGGCCACCTCAGCGGCCCCACCTCATCAACCTCTGAGTAACATGCCTGCCCCAAAGGTTCTATGTGTATCAGGTTGTAAGTGTGTATGTGTTGTGAGTTATAATGACTAAAGTGCAATTAAAACGGAGAGGCAAGTGGTGGTGCAGCTCTCCACGTGGCCTCTCCATCCTACATCTGTGAGTGATGTGTATTCTGTGTGTGTGTGTGTGTGTGTGTGTGTGTGTGTGTGTGTGTGTGTGTGTGTGTGTGTTTGTGTATAGGGAGGGGGAGGGGGGGGGGGGGGGGCATATGACCAGAAAGAATCCTGGAAGAAGAGAGCCAGCTGTTCGCTGGCTCAATAGGCACCCCGACCTCCCACACCACAGCACAGGGCAGGGGGAGGTGAGCCCGGGGCCGTGGTGACAGCATCCCAGAGCACTGCAGCACCCGAGGTTGGCGCCCTCGCCCCCACTGCAGAGGGCGGCCCGCTCCCCCTAGATGCCCATTCACTCAACAATAGACACAAACAAGCGACAGGACATACTGGCCTGGGCATGGAAATACAGTGCCCAGTCCCCCCTAACCACCCCACCATGGCCCCATCCCCCACCCCACCCCCCTGCAATGCAGGCACCCCAGGGCCCCAAAAGCGTAGACCGGACATCCCGACGCCAGGCCAACCCACCCCACCCGGTGGCGCGGCCGGGACAGCAGAGGCCCCCCCCGCGCCAGGGGGGACCCACCGGGAGCCTGCGCGGCCCCAGTGTCGGGGCCCCAGACCCCAGCCCCCAAGCTATACAGGGAAGACCAGCCAACCGACCGAGGGCCGGCACCACCCCCCCAAGCACCCCGCCCACACCCCAGGACCGAAGGCAGCATCATCCAAGCCCCCACCACCATCAACCAGGACAGGCACACAGACATCACCAGAAGGTCGCCCCAGGACTCCAGTCTCAGGAGGCTACCAGCTACATAGGCATCCAGAGTCCTCACCCACCCGCCTACAAAGCACAGGAGCAGAGCCCGCAGCCCACCACCCCCACTAAGTAATGGAGCTGAGCAGTGGGAACCAAAGAGAGTCAAATTCCTCCAATTTGTTTTTAGAAGAAGCAAACATTCTCTCTAAACTAACATGATCTACTAATAAATTTCTGTACTGAGTAATACATAGTTTATTTTTTGTCTTCCAGTTCATGAGGATCATCTTCTTAGCGATGCACAAGGCAGTAAGAACTATGTGTGATATATTTAACTCCATAATTAATTCACTGACATCACCTAAGATGCATAGTCTGGGGGAAGTTGGGATACGACAGCTAAACCATGTGGATAGATCTTCACAAATCCTCTGCCAAAATCTCTGAACTGGTACACAAGACCACAGAGCGTGTAGATGATTATCCTCTAAATTGCTTGTACAGTGGGTGCATATGTTTGAGTGTGTAAGGCCCATTTGGAACATCCTTTGTCCAGTGTAGTATGTTCTATGGAGAATCTTATATTGTACAAGTTGTATTTGGGGTCTTTTAGTCATTTTGAAGATATTTAAACATATTTCTGTCCATAAATTTTGATCCAGGTTGACAGAAAGATCACGCTCCCATTTTGCAATTGTGAGGGAAACTGAATCATCAGTTTTTATTAATAATTTATATAATTTTGATAACAATTTTGGGGTACAGAGGTTAAGAAATTCTGTTACCCAAGTAGGCATTTCTAGATTCAATTGATTAAGGTTAAATCTTCCCTGTAGGACGGACTTAAGTTGTTGATATTCCAGAAATCTACCGTTGCCAATTCTATATTTTGATATAAGTTCTTGGAACGTGATAAGATTTCCATCTTGGATAATATGTTCTAAGTTATTTATACCCTTATCACGCCATAACGGAAAATTCAGCATTTTCTTTTTCTGACAAATATCTGGATTGTTCCAAATGGGTGTTAGTTTACAGGGGATAAGTGAAGACTTAGTTATTTTTAAAAATTCCCACCAGGCTGTCAGAGAGGTATTTATACTAAGGACTTTATAGCAGTTATGATGTTTAATACTGGAACTAATGAAAGGTAGATCTGAGATTTTTATTTTTCCACAAAACGCCTGTTCTAGATCCAGCCATGGGTTGTCTAATGAATTGGATTTGATCCACTTTGAAATATACTGCAATCTACTGCTTAAGAAATAGTAATAAAAGTTTGGTAATTCTAGACCTCCACTGTGTTTTGGCTTTTGTAAAGTTTTTAAGCTTATTCTTGGCAGTTTGTTTTTCCATAAAAATTTTGAGATGTTTGAATCTAGTGACTTAAACCAAGGAAGAGTAGGTTTATTAGGGATCAATGAAAATAGATAATTAATTTTTGGTAAAACCATCATTTTAATGGCAGCAACTCTCCCCATGAGTGATATAGGTAGACTGTTCCAACGTGTGAGATCATCCTCTATTGTTTTTAATAAGGGGATATGATTTAATCGTACCAAGTCTGAGAGCATGGCGGAAAAATTTATGCCTAAATATCTAATATTTCCTGACTTTAGTGGGGTCCTAGAGGTTCTCTGGAAATTACAATTCAGAGGCAAAACTGTTGATTTACTCCAATTGATAGATTAATCAGATATAGATGAGAACTTATCTATCAGTGTGATAGTCTTCAAAAGAGAGCCTTGTGAATTCCCAAGGAAAAGTAATACATCATCAGCATAAAGGCTAAGTTTATGGTCCATATTTTCAGTTTGAATCCCTTTAATATTTACATTTTGACGGATTGCTGCTGCTAGCGGCTCAATGAAAATTACAAAAAGAGAGGGAGAGAGTGGGCAGCCCTGCCTGGTGCCCCTCTGCAGACTGAAACTTTGTGAAATGAGATCATTTGTCCTAACACGTTCATTCGGAGAGCTGTGTAGTGTTCTGATCCACTACACAGCTCTCCGAATGCACGATTTTTAATCTTAACGCCACTTTGAGGTTGACCTTTGTGGCTGACCTTTGTGGTTGTCTGTTAAATGCTGTAAAATTTGGTGGAGATATCCAGGATTCCCAGGGGCTCTCGCTGGCTTTGATCCTCTTCAACTGGATAATAGTTTTTACTTAATCAGTGAAACACAGCAATATACAGTGAAAGGGTGAGTAGATAGTCATGGTTCCCAGAAAATGCATCTTAATGACTTTGATAACTTGCTTTCTCTGCAGTACCAACATATGTCTGGTATTATGGTTATAAGTAGAATACCTCAAAATATCCTCTGATTCTCTGAATAAGCTCCTCTGACCTTTTGTGCTGTGCCATCATTTTTTAGTAGAATATGATGTATTGTGTTGTTTTGAACTTACCAGTCATCCATGATTCACTAATCATTCAAGACTCCCCAGAATAATCAGCCAATCACATGGCAGCACCCCAATGCATTTCAGCATCTAGACATAGTCAAGATGACCTACTGAAGTTCAAATTGAGAATCAGAATATTATAGAAAAGTTGATTTAAATGACATTAAACGTGGGATGTTTATTGTGCCAGACGGGCTGATCTGAGTATTTCAGAAACTGCTGATCTCTGGGTAAAAAAAAGAAAATGCTTTGTTGATGTCAGAGGTTAAGCTGATATGAAGGCAACAGTAACTCAAGCAACCACTCGTTACAACCAAGGTATGCAGAAGACCATCTCTGAATGTGCAACATGTTGAACCTTGAAGCAGATGGGCTACAGCAGCAGGTTCCACTCCTGTTAGCTAAGAACAGGATTCACATGGATCCATCCTGCCTTGTATCAATTATTCAGGCTGCTGGTGGTGTAAAAGAGCGTAGGGGATATTTTTTGGCACACTTTGGGCCCCTTAGTACCAAATGAGCAGAGGTGGGAAGTAACGAAGTACAAATACTTCGTTACTGTACTTAAGTAGATTTTTCAGGTATCTGTACTTTACTTAAGTATTTATTTTTCTGACTACTTTTTACTTTTACTCCCTACATTTTTACACAAGTATCTGTACTTTCTACTTCTTACATTTTCAAAACAGACTCGTTACTTTTTAACACGTCAGAGAGAAGTTTGCATTTCCGGTCAGTTCGCAGTCAAACATCAAACGATCTGAGCCTAAACGGAGGAATAATAACACATTAGAGACAATCGTACTGCGTATCCTCCATCATCGGGGCTTATCTCGTACAAAGGGATTAAATACGCAAACCCATATAATTAATGTATCATTTATAGCGCTATAATCGGGCCGGACCGAGTCCGTAAGTTGCGCTGCGGGACATAAACAGCTTAGCTAGCGCTACTGAAGAGGAGCGAGCACGAAGGGAGTAACGTGTGGCAGATAAATGCAACGTTTCTAAATGCTCAATAAATATCAGCAAACACACAAAGTGTGTGCAGTTTGTCACACAGTGTGTCTGCTAGCTAAAAGAAGAGCTGCTGTATTTCAGGGAGAGCAAAGAGAGAGAAGTTCACTCAGAGATGGAGAAAGAGGACAGGAGAGGAAGAAGAGAGGCTAGATTTAAAGGTAAGGACTGGAAAATAAACTGAAGTATGCTGACTTTGTGTAATTCAAAGATTCTATGAAAATACTGCAGTTTAGGTTAGCTTGTTGTACTGTATTTACAGTAAAGCTCTGTGTTGGACTGGAGCACAGTGTTTGTGTTCATGGTCAGAGTTACAGGTTACATCAGTGCAGCAGAGATGAGTTTGAATCAAAGCTGCTGATGCTGAGATTCATTCACTGAATCCAACATGTATTCAGCCTGTATGCTGTCAGTGTAGGGGATGGAGATCAGCTCAGATAGCTGTGAAATACTGGGTTACATCTTTGTGAGTTCAGTTCATCCTCACAGAGCAGTAAACCTCAGAGCAGCAGCAGCAGGTCAGCTGATCACAGCCTGCACACAACATTATTTACTGCAGCTACAATAGAAAGTTGTGATTCTTCTCTCCATGCAGAGCCACTACAGCTGATCTTAGGGTTCCTCCACCTTCTGAATCCCACTGTAACCCCTGAGTATCCTCATGTTGGTGTTTAGGTGGAGGCACAGTCACCCTCTACTATGGAGGACACAGAGAATAGAGCTGTGTTTAAATTCCCTTTCACAGTTTGTGTCCTACATAACAGATTCAAGCTGAGTGCATTCATTAGGATTAAAATTTAGATTGGAATAACGTTTGTATTCTCATGTAATATTATTTTATATTATTACAATAATATATAATGAGGTTCGGTTAGTTTTACACAAAAATAGCAGGTAGAAACATCCTCCAAAGAACTACTTTTACTTTCTTACTTTGAGTACATTTCAGAGCCTGTACTTTTTTACTTTTACTTAAGTAGAGAAGTTGAACCAGTACTTCGACTTTTACTAAAGTATTTTTTAACATAAGTACTTGTACTTCTACTTAAGTACAGAATGTCAGTACTTTTGCCACCTCTGCAACTGAGTGCCATTTAAATGTCACAACCTATGTGAGTATTGCTGTCAACCATCTCTTTATGACCACAGTGTACCATTCTTCTGATGACTGCTTCCAGCAGGATAACAGACCATGCCACAAAGCTGAAATCATCTCAAACTGGTTTCTTGAACATAACAGTGAGTTCAATGCGCTCAAATGGCCTCCACAGTCACCAGATCTCAATCCAATAGAGCACTTTTGGGATGTAATAGAATAAAAGATCTACAGCCACACGTGCAGCTGACAAATCTGTAGCAACTGTGTGATGCTATCATGTCAATATGAACCAAAATCTCAGAGGAATGTTTCCAGCACCTTGTTGAATCTATGCAATGAAGAATTAAGGCAGCTTGGAAGGTAGCAAGGCGTAACTAATAAAGTGTCTGGTGAGTGTATATATATTGCTAAATAAGTGTAATGGGTTTAGTTTAATGAGAAACAAAGGACTAGGGAGGTGGGCTGACAAAAGCAAGCTGCATTTGCTGTCAACTAATGCAAAAACCAGACAAGCAATCAAAAGCAGGAACAATAAAATACAATATAACAGTTGAAAAATAAATACCTGGAAAGCTTGACATCTGGGTTGAATAAAGACAATCTGGCACTGAACCAAAGAGAAACAGGGGAAGTGACTTATTAGATGATTGAACAGAGGCGATACTAATTGGGGTGGGGAAAGTAATCAAAAAGGCAACGAAAGAAAGAAAGTACAACAAAGAAAAAGATGACAGGAAATGACAAACAGAAGGACACAGACAATCAAACAGAGGAGACAAATAGAAAGCAAAAACACTAAGACACATGAGGAAAGAGAACTACAAAATAAAAGAGGATCCAAACCCACAACAAGAATCCAAAGCCATGAGAATGACTGCTGTATCACTTAATGTGAATAATATTAGTCAATTTTTTACTCTGATTCTAAACACTGCAGATAATACACAGTGACTTGATGAGTGTCTGTGTGTTAGCAGTGACTGCACTTTATCTGTGCTCCCAAATAGACTTTGGGAGTTTATAGTCACACAAATCTCAGTTATCAGATTTTTAACACTAATTCTTATAATACCGCTATTCAGATCCTATTGTTGTTGTTGTGCATACTTGAATGGCACCATACCCGAATAATCCCTCCACTGGTGTTACTGTCATTTGCCACAAAAATGTTCTGCAGAAAAACTGTAGCACTGTTAAAGAAAAAAAAAGACTAAATGACACAACAGGAGGGGCCTGAAACAGATGGCTGTTCCCTCTACATAAGTAAATTGACCATAAATTCAATTCATTTCTCTCCTCTCTGTGTGTGTGTGTGTGTATGTGTGTGTGGCTTAGAGAGGGCTTGTAAGCAGGAGGAGACTTTTTCTTTTTGTGCACAGTCGCACTGAATTAAATGTAATTCAATGTTTCTTTATCACATCATGACCAATGAGGCTAATTCCAAATGATTTTCTGTTTAAGAATTGGCAGTAACGTCTATTGTAGCCTATAGAATACTGGGATACTGGTTTCCTTCCTGTCACTCCAACATATTAGAACTGAACAGTGATTGATAGAGCGAGGAGAATAGGAGAGAGAGAGAGAGAGAGAGAGAGGTGGTTAAGCCTATCCGGAGGAAGAAGCAACTAGCCAAGAAGCCTCAGCAGTTAGACTTGCCAAAGCGGTTCCATTTAGCCAGCAGGCTACACTTGCAGCATTCACCGTTTAAATGTGAATTAACAATTTTGCATACGTTTTCGAGCCACGGTCGCTCCGCGTCTCTTCCTGTCTGCGCTGTGTTGGAAAAGGCAGCTGGGAATGGGATTTTCTTTAACATAACTTAACGGCAGCAGCAGTTGTTGGACCGGCGTTTTCGGCGCCTCCTCGCAGCGGATTTACAAAGCCTCTCCGGAACCCGCAATAAAATTCAGCACCCTGGACAGAGACTAAGCATTTCAGCACCCCGGGCAGCGATTCACCGTCCTCTGGAGGTAAGCCAGCAGGAGTTAGCACAAGCCTTCTGCCTTGTATCTTCACGGTAGTGGGAAAGAGCAGGCTATAAAGGAGACCAAATTACTCCTGAACGCGCTTTGACTTGTCTCAGCGCTGCTTCAGAAGGAGAGACGGGATAGGCGCTCATGCCAGACATTAAAATGATAATGCTGGGGATGAAATCACAGAAAGCACAGTTTCCTAGCCAGTAAGTTTAAAAGGTTAGTTGGTAGAAAGCTTTCTCAGTTCCGCCACTTTCCCCTGTTCTTGTTCTGACTCTTTTTTATGTTAAACGAGCATATTTTGGCGCTCGCTTGAGGAATTCGTGATGGGATGTGGCAAAAAAAAAAAAAAAAGACGGCTGAAGTAACTGCTAAGCATTATTTGTTTCTATAGCTATTTGAATAATTAGATTTGTCGCCATGCTTCGGTAAACAGGGAGCTTCCGTTTGCCCTCGCCGGTTTAATTTAAGCCAGCTGTTTATTTTGAAGAGTCAGCGCGTGCCCAGCAGCGGCAGCAGTAGCGGCTCGTGCCTCCGGTCTGCGCGGAAAATCAGCCCATCCGTGTTCAGAGGCCCCCACCAGCCTCCGCACCCAACACACACACACACACACACACACACACACACACACACACACACACACACGGAAAAGGGGGGGGGGGGGGGGGGCGTTCACACCACCCCCACAGCACGCGACTGTTAATCCTCATGACCCCTGTGCTTTCCCACCCATCGATATTTTCTGTGCGATAATGGGCACATGAAAGGCGGTGCTCCCTTTCAGCCTACAGTGTCCAAGCCTTAGTTTCAATTTCTTGCCTAATTTCTGAGTTTTTTGTGCCAACTGCCACGTCTTTGACCCAGTGACTTCAAAGGTTAATCTTGCAGGTTTAACTATCATAAAGCTTCACATGCCTCAAGTGTTAGGCAATATATACGATAGCCAGCGCCTTTTGCCACCAGTCAGAATTAGAGCTTGGTGATTAATGGATTGCATATAGGTGAGGAATGAGTCCACAGCTGTCATTATTTCAGAGGTACACCTTTTCAACTTTGAATACTTGCTGTATTTCTTTGTCTTATGTTATGTAACAGTGAGCTGTTACTTTTTTTTGTAACGTCAAAACGGGGGGGGGGGGCAATCTGTAGCTGAAACTAAAAAGTGCAATGGGCCTTTTTAGCAACTTTCTGCTATCTCATAGATCAAACACAACAGATTAATCAAGAAAACAATAAGCATATTAATCATTACGAACCCAATCATTAGTAAGAGCCATAGGCCTTTGAATAATGTGTCAAGTGCTAGCAAATATCGTCACATTAGAGGTTTTCTTTTTTCTTCTTTCTTTTTTTATTTTATACTCTTTTAATCTAAGCTGCACATTAGCTATTGCTGGGATTAACCATGTGACCTTTGGGTTTCCACTCCGGTGCTTAAACTTGATGTGGCCACCCAGCTTGTTCACTCCATGCATTGCTTGATCTGTCTACTGCAGCTCTTTTGCACGAGAAAATTAGCTCTCAAAATGTAAAGGAAGAAAAATGCCCATGTCAGAGCTGCTTTGAATAAGAGGTGACCCCGGTGCTTTTTTTTTTTTTTTTTTTTGCCTGCGGCACTCCAACAGGCTCTGATAGCCCTTCACACACACTCTCTCACACACACACATACACTCTGGCTGTGTAAACCCACAGTGATGTAAGCCTCAGTTTTTAAAGCCTTGATTTTAATGATGTTCATTAGGATTTTGATTACACTGAATGTGTGATAACTCTCGGCACTGCGTTAAGTGTGTCTGATATGTCGGCTCAGACTGTGAGTGACAAGAATTAAGTGGGAGGAAGCAAGAAGTGTGAATCACAGCGGAGATGTTGCCACAGGGCTCCACTCCTGTGTCCTTGAAAGAAAGAAAGCACATATTGATATGCCAGTGTTGCCTCTGGGTTATTAAGCTCTGGGCACCACTGTATAGAAATTGCTGCTCTATATCATTGGGATGATGAACTAAATGCAAATTAATCTTTCATGCTCAATTTATTATCCAATAAACAGACTATGAATTTGAATTTTAATAGTGGCCCTACAGAGGGCACACCCCAGAATTGCCTGTTACCCCTCTGTAAACTGCATTTATTTTGTTTGAAATTGCAATGGCTGCAGTGAAGATGAGACACTCTCAGTTCAGGCCAGTTGTCCTGAGGCATTTTGTTTTCTTGTACCATAAAACCATTGCCAGTTTAACATTCATTTGCCACCCGGAGGGTTACCGCTCAACTGGGGTACTGTCTCAAACCATGCCTCATTGAGAAACATGGCACACCACAACTACAGCTTTAGGGTCAGCAGTTGGGAGCTCATGCTCGCATCCAGAACACAGCTTGTTGATAGGCTTTGCTTTAGATTTTTTTTTTTTGCATTACATAGATTGCAAAACTGGTTTGCTTTTCATGAGTATGTATTTTACATGCTCATTGCACAGTGGATCATGATTCTGCATGCCTGGAATTCCATTTGTGGGGTCTCTTGAAATTCAGGCCCTTGCTAGAAATGCAATTAGATTCCATATTGCTATAAATACATGATGGGCCGATCTGAAGGCCACAGAGCAGGCAGAGGCAGTGAACGCCCACTCACCCTCCTCACGCCACATCCCCCCTTCCTAATCGAAATCCTCTCCCCCTCACCCCGCCGCATGGCGAGCTGTAGGCAATTTGAATGATCAGCAGAAGACAGTCTGGAAGCAATGGCTGTCACACAGAATACTGGTCCACTATGAGCCTCATTAGTAGAAGATTTGTGTGTCCATAGATGTGTAGTTCCCTCCTCCGTATGTTTCCGTATAGGTCTTTGTGCACAGATAGAAACTGGATTCATCAGAGTGCTCTGTCTTTGCTGTGCTTGGCTCTACGAGGCAAGGTGTGCTATGCTAAACTGTGTGGTTCTGTGTTGTGCTTTGCTTTGCTGTGCTCTATGCCATTAGCTGAAACACAGCTGCTATTACATCTGATGCAGTAAGCACTCAGCTTGTCTCACCGGTTCCCTGCCACTGGTTTTCCACTCCAGAATCACTGTGCTTCGGAGAGCTATAATCTCACTGACATAATGGCACCCACTCCAATCAATAGCCAAATGGCACAGCAAATCAATAGCTAAAATACTGTACAATAACGTGGCCTAGGAGAGGCAGAGGGAAAAGCAGCTTGCAGCCATCACGTGTTTAACCCTGAAAACCTTTTGAAAATATACTCCTTAATTATGGATCAAAAATACCAACCTTGTTAACGATCCATGTATTATGGATTGCTGCATGATCTATGCTAATATAAGCACAGAAGTTGGAAAAATACTGGCACCACTTTCCAGGCTTGCTTCCTTCAGTCTCTGATCACTACCCCCCCCCCCCCCCCCCCCCACACACACACACACACACACATAAACATAGCAACAAATTAAAGCCAGAACTACTGTAAAATATAAAAGTTTGCACAATACACAGTGGAAAAACCTAAGTAAATACCCATTATTTGTTGTAGTTGTAGTCTTTTTTTTGTTTTTCTTGACAACACAAACAAGTGGGCGTCAGTATTAGGCAAAGAAGTAGTGTTCACACATTTCGCTCATTCAATTAACAGTTGTTGGTTTTCTGTGAGGACCCAGAAAATTAATTTGGTTTTTAAGTGTAAGCTTTTATCTAAACCTAGCTTAAAGAACTGTGTGATTAGAGACATCTTGTATGCGACGAGGCAATGGGAAAAATGCAGTATATTCTGAGTTTTATCTGACAGAAAACAGTGTTCACATTCTAGAAAAAAAGGGCCTTTAAATGATCCTGTTTTAAATGTTTTGCCTGCACCAGCCTCAGAGATAATATGATGCACACAGAAAAAGACCAAGACGGCGCTGGCAAGAATACAAATTGCAAAGGTAACTAGGTAAGGGTCACAGCTAGAGCTAAATAATGGCTGTTATTCCAACAGAGAAGTAAATTGTCCTGAATGGAAGATAAGAACTTTATCTTTCTGTCTGTACCACACTTTAACACTGCTAGAACCAAGATATGATTAGACCCAGCCTTTAAAAAAATCACTGCCACCCTAAATGGCACTTTCTCTGTTAGAGGGCAATTTGGCAATCTGCTCAGCATCTCATAAAGCAGCTACACTGGACGTTTATAAATCAAAGACTTCAAATCTCAGAGTGTGGCTGGAGGAGAAAACAAATGTACCCATGTGGATTTTTAACCAATCACTCCAAGGTTTGTTGTGGTAGCATAAAAATTCTGCACCATCTGTATGGTGGTTAAATATTTTTTATTTTATTTATTTATTTTTTTTATCTCTGCTTTGACTGTGAATATTTTTTTGCTCCCAGCTCACTAATTTGCTCCAGTGGAGGATTGTTGACAACAAAAAAAGGGACCTGTAGCAGGAGCAGAATGCAAATCTCCCTCTTGTCCTGTATATATGCAGAAATGTTTGGCATGTCATTACCACAAATGTCACCATGTAACTACCAGCTAGTGCTGTTCCTTTTAGACAACCGTGCACCCAGCACACCTACATTTTTACTGCCACCCATATACCCACACACACACTGTATATACACACACTGAATGCTTTAAAGAGAGTGTGATTGTGTGGGTATATAGAAGTGAAATATTGGAGCCATTGCAGCCCTCCAGGCATGCAGTTATCAGGGATATAGAACTGATGGGAAATCAATCAGCTCAAGTGGAGTGGCCTGGCCTGTGGTGAAGTGAATCTTGTCTTTTCCAGGTGTATGCCTTGATGTCTGGAGCTTACTTCCTAATCACAGAATACATTTAATCCATGTACTATCCATCTATGCATGGGTGTACATGCTGTATCGTGCTCTTAATGTCCATCTATCCACACACCAATAGCATCTATCTAAAAACTATTGTTAAAATATATGGTTAAGTATGGTCAACAATGGTTAGAAATGGTCAAGGACAGATTGTGGTTTGGGTAATAATGTGTATATGTGAAGTGCAAATAATTACTGGGCTTTCCCAGAAACACAGGGGATGTAGTAATGTTGTTTACTGCTGTTAAACCTCACGGGAGCAGGGTAAATGTTGGGGGCATGTCTGTTTTTTAGAAGAGAAACTGCAGTTTGCATCCAATTTCCTAATGTTGTTGTGTTTTACAAATGATACTGTCACTGGGCCAGGCAATGTAAAAAAGTATATGTATACTTTTTATATTCATATATATGCTTGAAGTTCTCATATTTAATTCACTCTGTAAGGTTTTCAATTTCAGACAAGCATGCATGTCTGTATTTAAATTTTAATTTCTGCAGCCTTAGGATGAAATAACAGTCTTTTTTGCATAGCTCAGGGGAATAAAAGAATGGGGAAAATACTATTTCTTCAGACCTCGGTATGTGCTTAAAGACATTTTTAAACCTGTGTACATTTTGTGTGCATAAGACTTCAAGGGGTGCAAAGAATATGAGAAAAGTTGTTTGTTTCAAATGTATTATGCCCAGATATTCTCATAACCAACCTAAAAGTATCCAACAACTGTTGGGAGCCTGATGTGCTTCATAAAGAACTAAGTGAAATGCAGTGCTCATATTAAAGAGTCCTTGATTATATTTTTACTGGCTGAGTGTGCAGTGTCTACCACAAACACTCGTGGCTAGTTTATTATGAATATGTGCTGATCCTGAAATGAATTATAGTGAATACATACATGTTTTTTCACTCTTAAAACTTATATGTCCATCTATCGGTACTAGAGATACTGTACCTATCGCTAACCCTACCTAGCCTACAATCATATTTGCTTGGTATGATAGGGGAGCGATGCAGTGTGAAAGCCAAAAGATCTGTTACATCTCTGTGTCAACCTCATATCTAATTCATGCACTTTATTGTTGCTCTGCAGCTGCATATATGCTCTCGGAGGTGTACCGGCCAAAGCTGAATCACATACAAAAATGAAGAGAACAAGGTAATGTGCTGTAGCTGGAGGCTCTAGCGGATTTAAGTGTCCATAAACATTAATATGCTATATTATCCCACTGTGACTGTTTCCTTTATAATGATTTTAAGTAGGAGAGTAAACCCATTTTTGCATTTTCATGCAGACTTCTCAATGGCTTTATCTTGACAGAAGGTAGCGAAGGGAAGTGCGTGTCTGTATACGTGTTCCATTATTGCATTTTTCGAGGCTCTTACAGGAAACAGCTTACAACATACACGTCCTTGCTAGTTTAAATGCTCGGACTGTCAGCAAAACAAGGATTCACATTAATCTGTCAGCATGTGTGTTTGGCTGTGAATGCATTTGGCCACATACACACTTCCATGGATAACGAGGGTGTCACAGCAATGCTCCAATTTCTGTTATCTAATACCATTAGAAGGGAAATAAACTGCTATATTCCATGTTTGGAGACATTTTGAATGTGTTTGCTTCTCATTTCCATCTGATCATATTATTACTACAAATACACACACCTGACCAGATGGTAAATGTGTGTCTATTTCTTCACGTGTGTGCTTGTGTCTATTCTCTACATTTCTTCCAATTTGTGAGCATTCAGTATGTGAATACTGCATATCTGCATGATTAGTCTTGAGTGTGTTTCACAGTGTGTCTTTTTTTTTTTTAACTCATGTTGGTTTATGCCTGTGTGTGACAGTAGCTGTTTGCATTTGTGAGTAAAGAGGAGTCTACCAGTGACAGCAAAGTGTCAACAGGGATATGATTCTGAGAATCATGAATCACTTTCTACTGCCTTTAATTTATCGTTACTAAAAACAAGAGAGATTTTAATAGAGAAGAGAGGAGATATTATGGTATTTCCCACATTTCCACATTTTGGAGTTCTGTTAGTGCACTAGTAAAGGATACAGATGGGTGATAAATGCAAAGAACAGGAATGAGAAAAATACCAGATGCTTCCATCTAAGTGATTAAGAGTCAGTAACTAGTGTGATGAGTATGAATCAGTAGAATGAGTAAAACATCAGTTTTTATTAGCTAAAAAACAAACCTGAAGCTACATGAAAAAGAAGCTGCATGATAGTTCACGCAGCCAAGTTGATCCTTCTTCACACTCACATGACATAGTCACCAAACAGCAGGATATATCCAGTGCGCCATTTCAATCATGGCAGTGTGCTTAAGCCGTCAGTGATCTGCTCACTATTTGCTGCCACACTGCTCACCTGAAACCTATACTATTATTTTGTGCATAAAGTAATATAATCTCCACGACGGGCTTGGCTAACTGAAATGGTTTTCACTCAAGCTGAAAAACGAAACCAATGCTCAGGTGCCAAAAAGTGTTGTTCCTGGAGAGGCCGCTTGAGGCTGGCTCCAAAAGTAAGTGAATCCCAATGGACTTCAGTTATGAAATCAACATGTTTACAGTCTCTATAGCTAATTTTTCCCTTCAAAATAAGTGAACCCCATTTGGATTATGCTCAAGCTTAAATGTAGGGGTGTTGTCTCTTTGACTGGCAGATGTGCCTATATACAAGCACCTGTAGCTGGCAGCTGTTTGCAGGGTCTCAACTCTGAACTGAACTTCTGGTTCTTTGTGTTGGTGGCTTATGGAGCAATGATCTGACAAATAATATGACCTGCCGTGAAGGCGCATCCAAGATGTTTTGTACTCTAGTTTTGAAAAGTGAAATTGTGCTATTATCTTAGTCAGTCCTAATTAGCTGTGTCTGTGGGATGCACCCATGCAGTTTATGGATGCAGCTTACTTCCCAAGCTTGCTAATATTAGTTGATACCGTAGCATTTCGCCCTGTCATCCAAAGCCATAAAATAAACAACAACAACAAAAAAAGCAAACAAACAAACATGCTGTTTTTAGGCTTGTGGGAAAGATGGAGTACAGAAATGTGACTATGTCCATCTTTTATATACAGGTTTTATTAGGCAGCTGATATATGCTACAGTTGTTGCAGTCACTAGTTTTTAACCCCTCTGTGTCCATCATCAAAAGATCAAATTAAGCAATCTGTTTTGAACAATAGTTTTCATCCTGCCAGGAGATTTCAACTGACTATGTTAAAAAGAATTACTTTGCGCCAACTGCAAGGTAGTTTATGTGGGCTTTTATGTTAATTTTTTCCACATCTGTAGGTTCAAACTAAATAATTAACATTATTTCTGGTGTGTACTTAGAAAGAGAAGTTTTACATCACATTACATAATAGTGGGGAACATTAATAATAGCTTTTAAGACATTTTTCATTTAGGTTGGAAGCTGTTAGCATTTGAGTGACAGATCGATGTCCCGGGATGACAAGGAGGCTTGCCTTTTCTGGTTGACTAGTCTGCCATTGCTGGTTAAGAAATGAATTGAGATGATCGGGAAAAAAAAAAACAAAGATTGTCTAAAAATCTGCCAAACACAGCTTGTGGTGTACATCAAGGGCCTCGTTATGTGTGTCTGTTTCTGTATTGTGCAAAGTGTCACCCTTTGTGTAGATGTCATCAAGTGAGAATATGTGCGGTTGTGTGTGTCTGTGTGAATGTTTGCAATTATGTGTCACCATATGTCTGTCTGCACAGCTATGCGCTGCCTACTCATTATGGTGTTGTCTAAGTTGGACAATGGGCTATAGGTGCACATGAGACAGATTTCACTCTGCTGGAGACATAAAAATATTATCATAAAACCCACAACATTCTACTACATTCTCCTGCCGTTCTGCTGTTTATTTGCTCCTGGATAAAAACAGTGTGGTCATATCGGCTAAGGCGCTGTCCAAGCTGAATACATACCGTAGATAATAAGGGAACACCATTGGATCGTCCTCTAAGCATGCTTATTAGAAAGTTTAAACTGTTCCTGTAGAAAACATTGTTTGGACAACCCTTGTAAGAGCTGGCAGTGCTGTGCAGGTGTGATTGTGTGGAATTACAGTTTGTGTTTTTTTTCTTGTAATTAAGTCTGGCCGACAGAGTCAGCACCCAAGCTACCCTAGGCTCTGTGTACAATGCTCCAAAACAGAGGCTCGCATGATTGAATTACCACACAATCAAACAGTTTACACACATGTGCACACAAAGAACAATAAACCAACAAGTCTCATACTCTCTTCCACAGCTCTCTGTATTCCCCTCTCGTTTGTCACTTGCTGGCCTTTGCCAGACCTCCACAAATTCACTGGCTTTGTGAGGTGCAGGAGGATAGCAACCATGGCAGGGAATTAACCCTGCTGCATGGGGCCACCTGACCCATCTGTAAGACATTATTGCCTGTGTGTTGTACGTTTCAGCCCAGCGAGTGCAGTAACTATTGTGTATATCATCATCAATACAGATCAAGCCTGACGAAGGGAAAAGTCAGACACCCTCAGCTGGAGTGGAGCCAGGACTGGTAGACTGATTAGACCATAGTGACTGCTGGTAGTTGTTGCTGGGGGGATAAACTCAGTTCCATATGACTGTTACTGTGGTTTGAAAAGGCAGAAGCAGCTGCTGCTCTGTCACTGCCCCTCGGCTGTGGAAGGGGACTCTGGAGATACAGGACTCCTCTCCTCCCGTTCCCCCAAGCTTTCCCCCTCTCTGCCATTACTCCTTTCCTCTATCTCTTCTCACTTCACCTCCCCCCCTCCCATCTTTCTTTCTTCCTTTCTCAGCAGCACTTAAACACCAGCACCAACAGGCAGTAGATAATGCAAGGACACACACACACACGGCCCCAGCATTGATGCACTCTCACGTGTACTGCTTCGTTTTCTGTGTGGGCTCGAACACAAAAGATTGGTCCTTCTTATCTTGCCTGTTGTCATACTGCCCAAACTGGTGTGTGTGTGTGTGTGTGTGTGTGCGTATGTTTATAATACCGTGTGGGGACAATTTTCCTGACATATACTACGTTGTGGGGACCAATTGCTCCTTGTGGGGACTGGAGCCTTGTCCCCACAAGGGGAAACCCTGTTTTTGGGTCAGGGGTCAGAGTTAGGGCTAAGGTATGAATTGAGTTTAGGTTAGGGTTAGGGTTAGGTATGTGATGGTTAGGGTTAGGAAAAGGGTAAAGGTAAGGTTTAGGCTGTAGAAATGAATGGAAGTCAATGGAAATTCCCCACAAAGATAGCAAAACACACTTGTGTGTGTGTGTGTGTGTGTGTGTGTGTTTAGATACGCATACGCATACACGTGTGTATGCAAGTGCACTCTTAGAAGAAAGCAGAAGAGAATTTGCCTACATACAAATGTGTGTAAGTGCTTGTGTCTTGTTTTCAGTGATGAGCACTTTTTTTAACTAGCCTGTCTCTCAACTCAGCACGGCACTAATAGGCATTCTGCAAGCCACTCTGCTCTGCAATTAGCCGAAAAACCACGGGAAAAACATTGATAAACAATTTACGCCTTGCCCGTCGCAAAACCCTCAATCGAAGTCAAACGCTATTATCATCTCGGCAATACATTTCAGCAGGTGGAAGCCTGCTCTGCCAAACAGATACTACTATGCCCTTGAAGCACATCAAACAAAAGCAGATGCAAGTGCCTGTTTGTTCAAACACTTATTAAAAACCCATATAGGCCATTTATGTGGGTGCTGTTACTGGAACCAGAGTTAAAGCAAGGGTGGCTGCTTCATCCTTGTCCCCACAGTGCTATGGCAGAGTGTACCAGAGGCTACTGCCCATAGTTTCATGTCAGAGCCAGAGTCAGGGAATGCGGCCACCACTGTGGCTGAAAAGCTCCATCATCCAGCAAACAGACTCATCTATCCTGCGCTGGCCGTAGAGTAAAAGAGATAGCTTGAGGAACTAAAAAAAAGAAAGAAAGCATGAATTGTTCGCCCTTTCTTTTCTCATTGCCGTTCTATCTATCCCTCAGCCATTGCCTAGATTTCTCACATTTTGAACTCTTTCTTAGCTGAAAATGTTTACGCTTAATAAAACCAGCCCAGCCCACCCCTTGATGCCCGATGCCTTTGAACATTATTCTTAGCTTCAGCAGATCAATATCAACCATGTTCCCTGTCGGTCTGTTTGCAATCACTAAAACTTGCTAGTAATTAATTTTTTTTTCACCTCAAAAACTCTCTGGAGCTGTGTGATGAAACCAACAGCATCTCCATCTTCTACTAGGCTCTTCTTCTTCAGGCCAAATATCTCTTGTATCTTGTAGCTTTTAATCTCTTGCCAATAATTGAAGCATGCCAGGAATGAAACGCTTGTATTACCAATCACATCAGCCACTTAACACTGATGCAAGTTGTTGGAAACCAAATGTAGGTTGCAAACTGAATAAGGGGTCAAACTCCATCACACCAGCAGAGAGACAGCATATTGTACTGGTCAAACAAGTGCTCTGCTGGCTCCCTTTTTACATCAGAGGCAGTCAACGGAAGTCAAAGACGTTGACTGGTGCCTTGCATCACTGGACACTGGAGTAAGTTTTACAAGGTCTCAGTCAATGGCCATGACAAGCTACAAGCGACATATCTACGCTCTAGACGGCACCAGGGGAACCTGTGCATCTATATTCTGACGCTCATCTGACTGAGAAATAACACATTTACAATTCCCACTCCTGAACGAGAGTATGTACATGTCCACAGTGAAGATGTTCAAAAAAAGGAATAAAGTGCAGTCTGAGGACAAAATAAAGACAGACAAGAGGTCTAACATGATGAAAATTTCAATATAATGGAATTTTACCTTTACTGCTAAATACAATGCATAATTCCTACACTGAGAAGCAAAACAGCAGTTTTTCCTTAAAAAGTGCAGAGAAAAATCTGAAGAACAACACAGCTATAAGCAACAATAAGGGGGCTAAGAAATTCAGGAGTACCTGACCTAATGTTGAAAGTGTGGCTGTAACTACTGATAGGAAAACACATCAAGATCAATACATAAGCAGCTGAAAAGATGGTCTGAGAAATATTTACATTTTTACATTATGCATTATGGTGTGGTCATTAGCGCTGTTGCTTCACAGCAACAGGGTCCTGGATTCGAATCCAGTGCCCCACTAGCTGTGGCCTTTCTATGTGTAGTTTGCATGTTCTCCACATGCTTGTTTTGGCTCTCTCTCGTTACTCCGGCTTCCTCCCACAGTCCACAGACATGCCTGGGTTAGGTTAAATTGGCAAGTGTTAAAAATGGATTGAATTGTTAATTAGGTGTGAATGGTTGTCTGTCTCTCCGTGTTAGCCCTGTGATAGACTGGCAACCCTTCCAGGCTTTATACTGCTTTTTGCCCTCTGACAGCTACAGTAGGATGGGCTGCAACAGTAAAATAATATGGATGTCTAGAGGAATTGCTAGTGCCCACATTCAGAATTCAGTTCTAAATGCAGTCACAAAATATTTCAGAATAAAATGTACAATGAATAGTGAATAAATGAACAAGGTGATTTCAGACACAGTCCTGGACTGGTATTCTGATGTGCCTTTGGGCTTTTCATAACCTGCTGACAATGAAAAAAACCTACAGATTGTTGAAATGATTGGCAGGGCATCCATGTTTCATTTCACCATTCTCTGCACTTCTACTTTCAGTCAGAGTTGGTTTAAAGACTGCAGTGCATTGTACATTGTTCATTTGAAATTTAACTGAATCAAATGAGACTGCTATGGACAGTGTAGGCTGGGAGCTCTCTGTGTCTGTATTAAAACCTAGTTTGCACAGATACTCATCCCATTCTTCATTCCAGAGCAGAGTTAACATGATTCATGATTATTGTCTAACAACAAGCCCTGCTTTGTGCTCCCCTCCCCCACTTCTAGCCCTGCGGACAGCTGTGGTTTTGGCTTGATCAATGTGTGTTCTTAGCAGCTCCATCTCTTTCTAATTAAGATATTTCACTGTGTTCTCTTTAAGAATTTCACAGAAAGGTCAAGCTGACTGTTTTCCCATTTGGGTCTCAGAACATTTGCAAAGGTCCCGCTCACCATGACGACCGATCTGCGTATTTCCATGTGACAAAATGCCAGCAACTGATAACATTATGGATTTGGGGGAAGTGTGAGATGTTGGTCCGCGCATCGTTGAAGCGGCATCAACTCCATCTGACTTATTTACTGACATAATCACCTAATGTTTCATCAGAGCTTTCCGATGAGACAAATGATCTCTATAAAACACAAGGAAACAAATTAACCACCGGTGTCAAGATTTTAATGGTTCCAATTAGTCAACACTTTGGGGAATGTGTATTATTAAGAATGATTGCATGCCACTTCCAATCTGCAAATTCCACCTAGTTTGTAGCAGTCGCAAGCAATCTGTCCAACAGTTTCTGCACTTGTTTTACAGGCCTAACATTACTGTAAGTAGTGTTGATTTAGTCCCGTGAACATCATCTGAGAGCATGGTGTTCAGTCAGACTGACATTGGCAGCCTGAGCCCACACACACACACACACCAATCTCTAAATACCAACAACATCACAGAGGCTTATCCTGTTTTCATGTTGAAAAGGATAGAAGCTAAATATTCAGACTAATATATATATTTTAGGTAAACATGTTTTCTCCAGTTTGTTTCTTTCCTCTTAAGTGCTGCCCATTAGTAACTAAGCTGAGTGGGTATTTTACACTTAAACTTATTTTTTTTTTTTGGTTTCCTATAACTTTCTATCACAACAGAGAGTTGCGATTTGAATGCAGTGCTGCCAGTAACTCCTGACTGATTTGTTCCCAGATTACATCCATTGGAACATTATTCTTTTGGCAGCAAGTCCTTTCTCTGCAGTGGTCTGATTCCAGACAGAGACAGTAACCAATCAGTTACCCTTAGCAAGCTTCCAGAATTTTGTGGAGCCAGCCAGAACAGCTTCTGTTTTCTATTGTTGTGTAGATGAAAACAATCCTTTGCTTGCTTTAAAACACTGAGTACTTTCCACTGCAAGTGAAACAGCACTTTGCATTTCAAGTGTGTGCCAGCATGCTAGCAGGCTGTAATGGTTTTAGTAAAGAGAGTTAACCAAAGTACTAAATAAACTGAAATTCTGACTGGGTAAATGCAGTAGATTAAAAAGCTGGATGACATAACAATTTAGGAATACCAAGAATGTGTGTAACAAATCTCATTGCAAGTCACCCTGCAGTTGTGGAGAGATTATGGGCCACTGATGTCAACCTACTAATGGCAGTGGAGAAAAATTCAGGAGGATTAGTGAAACCATTCATGGTCCCCAGAGATCTTGTTTATGTAAATTTTCCTCTGCTGTTGGAGTTAGATAACAATTCAACAGGTACCAGAATGCAACTTCTCAGCTGGAGACCACGAATGCAAAATTTCATAATTAAAAATTTCATAATTATTATATATGCCAGTATGTTATTTTTACAGCCATTAGCTTCCATTTGCAAACTAAAATTGTTACTCCTTGGTTGGACACCACCTTGATATGATGAAGTTGCAGTTTACGTCCATCTGTCCTTCTCTTCTTGAATTCTGGCATAGGATATCAAACGCTAACTGTTTCTTACACTGTTGTTTTATGATGTGAGTACAGACTGAAAGAATGATATTGTGGATACAGTTGGTGGAAATTGGCTTCCTCTGAAGGGCATCTGAGATAGGAGCTAGGGCATTCAGTCTTTTGGGAGGGACTCATAGTAGAGCCGCTACTCCTCCGCATTGAAAGGAGCCAGTTGAGGTGGTTCAGGCAGCTGACTAGGATGCCTCCTGGACACCTCCTAGCTGTTTCATGCATGTCCTACCAGGAGGAGGCCCCAAGGCAGACCCAGGACACGCCGGAGAGATTATATCTGTCAGCTGGCTTGGGAACATCTTGGTGACCCTCAGTAAAAGCTGGAGGATGTAGCCAGGGAGAGGAAGGTTTGGGCTGAGACTCCTGCCCGTGCTACCCAAAATGGATGGATGGATTTATCACAGAGTGGCTGATATTAATCTGTTGTGTCACAGTAAATTCATTCTGGTTAAATGTTCAAATAAGAGTTGAAAGACTGGAAAACATTTCTTTTTACAAAAGGAGGAATAACTGACAGCAAAAACAAGATCATTGTTGCATTGTTATCAGCCCAGCTGCATCCTTGATAATTAATGTATAAATTCTTGGGCACATTACGTGACACATATTTTGTAAGGTTAGGGTGACCTTTGACCACAGAAAACCTAATCAGTTCATCCTTAACCCACATGAGCATTTCTGCTACGTTTGAAGAAATTCACTGAGGGTATTGTTGAGATATCAAGTTCACAAGAACAGATGGGCAACTCAAACACATGATGCTTCTGGCAACTACAGAGGCATAAAACAGAAAAAAAAAACAACAACTTTGAAGTGAGATATTAAAAAGAAAAAAATCACACCATGAAGAGAACCAATTAGAAAAAAACAAAAGAGACATAAACAAATCAAACGTGATAATTTAAAGACATTAAAAAAATAACCAGCTGGAATTGAATGAAAAGATTCAGCAGGGAGGAAAACAATAATAAGAATTCAATAGGCAATACTAAGGCCAATAGAAGAAATGTATTATCTTTGCGGAACTACATCTGTTAAATATATCTCTCATTCTCTGCCAATGCTTGAATCTGCCATTTTGTTTTTTGTTTTTCTTTGGGTAAACATTAGCATATTTTGGACATGCTGGACCTGTGTTAGCAGACTGTGAGTAATCACTACTGCTGTTTACAGAAGATATTACACACCAAAGACCCATTAACCAAATGGCTCGCAGATAAATACCCGTGTTCCACAAAGAGTCAGCTGACCTTGGGAGTCCGGAAATTGCAGGACTGCAGAGACTCCAGCTCACCCTTCCTATTGATTGTTGCAAAATATGTTTGACCACATGAGGTCTTAAAGCTAAACCCCAGGCTACGACTGTCACCTCCTGTGCCCCTTAGCAGCAATAATTGCAGAGCTCTACACTTCAGGCAACAGAGGGCAGATGAAAGCTTTTTCTTTCCAGCCCAAGCACTGCTCCCTTTGCCTGTGTTGATGAACAGGCTTGCCAACTTGCTGTGTCACAGAGGGATCTTAGAGAGGGAGGTGTTGTCTTGTCCCCCCTACCCCCGTCCTCTCCCAAGCCCTTGGCCTATCTCAACCCTCTCCAGCCCCACCTACTTCTGCCTTGGCTAAAATGCTTTGAGGAAATAGAGGAAGTGCAGAGCAGACAGACTGTAACCAAGCGTGTGTGCATACGATAAGGGGAATGTGAGCTCTGGATGTGAGAACTTGTTTTTGTCTTTCAGACCGTTGGCATGTTTGCCTGCAAATGAGAGACATGGTATGTCAGTTATAAGTAAAACCGCACAGAGATAGACAGGGAAAGAGACTTAAAAGCACGCCGCCGCCACCGCCAAAGGTGTGCGGCTGTGTGTGAATGATAGAACGCTCGTGTCGCTCATCGTCTTTCTGCTCACGGCTGCGGTTAATTATTCACTAGGGTTGTGCTGCAGAGATGAACTGAGGGGCTCTGGGATAAAGGCATTGGAGGAAGAAGATGAAATTATAAAATCCTAATGACGGAACTCCGGCTGAATGGTAATTTCTTAAATTGATTTTGAAGAGGTGCCCAGACAGAACCGGCATGGAGAGACATTGAGATGGAGAGAGGGAGAGGATTCCTTCCTTGCTCTCGTTGTTTCACTCTCTCTCTGGACATGTTCCAGCCCTCTTCACCTCTGGCCTGAGCTGCCTTTTTATCCCATACTTAAGTTTCATCGCCACACATCTGTCCTTTTGTTTCAATCTCTTCTACTTAACCTCAACTTTTTACCTTCCTCTACCCAAGGAATCTGTTCACATATCTCCACGATAGCATCATCTTATGAACAATTATCTCATTTTACTCTTCACTCATATATATGCAGGACCCCAAATTGCAGGTCTCAGTTGTCTTTGAGATGAACTGGAGACTAAATACTTTGGACTGAGAATGCAAACCAAACTAAAATGGGCATGAAGGGATTTCAGTAAGGAAATGGGAGTTGACGTCTCATGGTTAATGGAGTAAATCCAAGGACAAATCTGCAGTGATGCATATATTAAATTATAGTTTTTCAAAGATTTTGTCGTATGACAAGGGAGAGAAGATCACCCTGTATTGCATTTTCAGTATTATACCATGTTTAATTAAACTTAGGAATGCATTTTTCCACACATTTCCTGTTTGGAAGAAATGCTACTTATGAATACAGCATAAATATCCACATAAAAAATATTAAAATATTCACTGTCAAACAATTTGTTTTTCACCAAAGAAATGAAACTATGGAACCTCGCACATATTGAAGATACAGATATGTTCCAGCTGGGACCCTTATTAGTCATGAGAAGTTTGGGACAGACTGTACAATGTATGTATGTATGTGAGTTACACCAAGTTAAAATTTCATAAATTCACAAATTTTCTGATGCTACATATGTGTAACAAATTTCAACTGTGTAACACAGCTGATGGTTCACCTGTTTTTGTTGATCACCAGTTCTGACAATAGTTTTCAAGTTTTAAAGCATGTTTAGGGCCTCAAAAAAGGCAACTTTTCTGCCTAAATGATTATGATAATAAAGCCGACGGATACAGTAACGCCTTCACACAGTCAGGCCCTAATAAAGCATATTTCAATTATAATAAAAAAAAATGTTTTGCATTTTTCATCAATAAAAAAAAACGGATTGAAATTTTAATAAATACACTGGGATGGGGAAATAGACTAAGCAGTGCTTAAAGTTTAATTCAGTGTTCTGCAGCATCTGGAATCCCACAGCACAGCTCTTGATTAGAAAAACGTCCTCCTGCTATACTGCCAGTAATGAGGGCCTACTTACTTTCATTAATGTGTCTATCAGTGAAGTTATCTGAAGTCACTGGTTCTTGGAAAACAAAAGGGGTCCATGAACTTAAGTCATTCTACAATGAGACGAAATGTCAGCTGAGGCAAACTATTACATGCAAACAACACCCTAGCATTTATAAAAAGGTATGCTAATGTTAATCCAACACTGCTTAATGTAGTAAGTGAGGTGGATTTAATGTGCTTCCAGTTGGACGTCTTTTGTGTTGCTGTCAGAAGAAATGAGCCACCTCCAGAATTAATGATGGTACTCCATCTAAAGTGTCTTCTATATCATGGGCGTGAAAGCCAGAGCCAGCCCGTCAAAGGTTTCAATCCTGCCCACTGGATGGCTTTGTAAAAGAGAGAAGGAGTGCAATTTTTTTCTTTTTTTCTTTTTTTTTAACCTTTTTTCCAGTCTTTTTTCACCAGGCAGCATTGCATTAAGAATGGATCGCCTCGTGAGAAACTGTTAATTTCATAGGAGCCACAGGTCTGAATCCTCATCAGTTTTACAGCCTTCCTACTGTCAAAGACATTACCCGTGGCCTGCCATCGGCTCGGAAGTAAGATGGTTTAAGCCAAAGAGCCGTGACAGCATGTTTTTGATTTACCACGCTAGAAGTTCTTTGTAATGACACTAGACTGACTGAATGTGGAAAAACATTTTTAGAGTATATTTGTACTTCTTTTTTAAAAAAAAGGGAAAAATTTGGAGATGATTTAAATAAGTCACTACACAGTGGTTTCACTGGTTGGGCCGACTTGATATCAAATTGAACTATTTGTGGTCCATGAAGTAAATGAATTTGACATCCCTGCTCTATATTTTGTCTAAAAAAAACTGTAAACAGGATTTCAGTGAACAAGTAGGCCGGATGAGTCAGTTTCCAAAAGGTGTTGCCGCACTGTAGTGGTGAGAAAGTGTTACTGTGTTAATGCTGATTCTAGGTTGCGCAGGCCAAAGAGAAAGAGAGCCGCTCTGCTCAAAGTACGGAGTGTGAATTATATCGCCAATAGGATATACTGGGGCAAGCGCATCTGTTGAATCACTGCAGAGCACAGAGACATTAACAAAGAGTCTTTTCCATTCCCCTTGACAGACAATAATAATATCTGTAGCCATCAAAACATCAACAAAGACACAGATTTTCAAAATTTTGATAACTGAATACCAGTTAATGGAGCCAACAGATGATTAAGGTCCACACAGGAAAAATTCCCACATCAAATCATTTTAGTTGGTGTTTTTTTCAGAGGATGGTTGCTTATTTTGGTGTTTTTTTTTTTTTTTCGTTTTGATTTTTAGTGTTTGGTTTTTTTTTGTTCTTTAATCAGAAGGCAGCTAAATTCCTATATCCTTTGCTTCCTGTATTTTTCAGTGTCAGAAAAGATTAGTGTGCTGTGATTGAACAGAACAAAAGAGTTGCAATTAAAAAGAAATGGTGCCTTGGCCTCTTTCTACACTCCTATGTCAGAGTGTTGCAGGTGGAACTGTGGGTGAATAGTGCCTTTCAGCCAACGGCTTCCCTTAGACATTAAAGCACCATGTGACTCAGCAGGGGGACAGTGCTGATCGCTTGTGACAGGTGACAGGTGACGATCACTGGCTCATCAAAAATGAATAACAAATAGAAAGAAATAAGAAAAACCTCTGACATCATGTTCATACTGAAAACACATAGAATAAAAATAGAATTTGCCACAGTTTTGTGTCAATAACAGTTCCACATATAGAAAACACTTATAGAATAAACTAAACACTGGATGACAGATAAATACTAGTGAAAATAACACATATCCATTATAAGAAATAATACTAAATGTCCTATTCTGTGTCAACAGTGTGCAATACAGTAATCACTTAATGTACACATTAAAATACATTTTTTAAAAATCCATTACTCATGCACACATACTGTAAACTGATTACCTTGGGATATCTGAACAAGAACACAGGCGTCATAATAAAGACAGATTAAATACTGAATTAACAAGAAACGCATCAACAATTCTTCTTTTAATCCTCCAGGATATACTGTTTGATGCTATCCAACATGCCTCTCTTTGAAGAAGCCTCCTCTCTCGATCACTGCCTCACTTCAATACCCACGAACCATAGTAAACACCATGCCCAGCAAAACAGAAAAGCCTGGCTACAGGAGACCGCTCATCATTATTTCTAATGCCGCTTTTGTGTTCAGGAATTCTCTCGACTTTCTGTTAGCCTTTCCCATGTAACAAAATCTGCATTTTAACAAGTAACAAGACTACATATGTGTTCTTTTAAGTTTTTTTAAATTTTTTTTGGGCATGTGATAAATGCTCCCCTTTAACTGTGGCATCATAGTTCGCAACATGGAACATTTCCAGGAGAAAGAGAACTTGAAAAAATGTGACTTTACAAGGTTATCTCTGACATTACCAGATTGCTTTGTAGCGAATAAAAGAGAATTAGCAAACGCTTTGCCAAAAGTAGACAGGATGTGCCAGTGTTTTAGAACAACATTTTCAAGGGATTGGAAGATGGTGAATGAGTAGAGGTCAAAATCGCGATCGAGATTGTTTTATGAGCAGGGAGATAGAGTGCTAAGAGTTTATTTTCTGTCCATTCGTCTGACCTTAGATAAACTCGTGTTTAAATTCCTTTGATCATATTTATTTCTTCCCAAAAACAGCAAGACAAATCATCAGCTTATTTCTCAAACTCTTCCTCAGAGCAAACAAAGCAACAAAGTCTTTTTATCTGCAGCAGTTGACTACGAGATAAACTTTTTTTTGTATGAGTATGAGGATGATAACTTGAGGACAAAGCAATTTGTATTAGAAACGCTGAGGAAAGCCACAGGCTGGTTTCATTCTGCTGCCATGTAATATTAAAAGTAATATGTACTGCATGTAGTGGTGAGTGCTGATGGTTTTAGTGGATCTGCATCTATTAGACTGTTAAAGCCTTTTGAGTTGAGCTTTTTTTTTTGTTTAGATTACCACCTTCGGCCCTCATGTTACAGGCTCAGATGAGCAAAGTGCATCTCAGGCAAAGCTCATATTTATATAAATAAATACAGTTCTGTTCCTCAAAGAGAAATTCAGTGTTTTGGATTTTAGTGGCAATTTAATGAGGCATCCTTTTTTTTTAAAAACACAATGCCCCTTCAAGCCAATTTCTTTAGTTTTTATAATTGTTTTAATATATACATCACTTTTGCATGGAGCAATATAAAGAGTGCACAGCTATGTGAGACTGAATGTTTCAGTACTGTTGATGTTAAATGTGCTTTGTTTTAAAATTAAAATAAATCTTTGTTTTTCTGATCAGTAGATGACATTTCACTCTCCCACTCGCCCTGCGGGTGGTCTTTGTCCTCCAAGTTCGGAGGAAGGCCTCTGGTAGCTTGAGGGTCCTGCGGAGTATCTTTGCTTTTCCTAGGACTGAGCTCTTCTGGACAGCGCTCTCGGATGTCATTCCAGAAATCCAGTTTGGGGGTCACTGCCCTGAGTGTTCTGATGACCACAGGAACCACTGTTACCTTCACCTTCGACATCCTCTCTAGCTCTTCTATCAGCCCTTGGTATTTATCAAGCTTCTCATGTTCCTTCTTCATGATGTTATTATCACTTTTTATTGCTACTTCTATCACTACAGCCTTCCTCTTCTTGTCCACCACTACTATGTCCGGTTGGTTAGCCATCACCAGTTTGTCAATCTGTATCTGGAAATCCCACAGGATCTTAGCTCAGTCATTCTCAATCACCCTTGGGACTGTATCCCACTTTGGCACAGATGTTCCTGTATACTATGCCAGCCACTTGGTTATGGTGTTCCATGTATGCCCTGCCTGCTAGCATCTTGCACCCTGCTGTTATGTGCTGGAGTGTCTCAGGGGCATCTCTGCACAGCCTGCACCTGAGGTCTTGCCTTGTGTGGTAGACCCCAGCATCTATCGAGCTTGTCCTCAGAGCTTTTTCCTGTGCCACCATAATTACTGCCTCTGTACTATCTTTCAGTCCGGCTTTGTCCAGCCATTGGTGGGATTTTTCTATATCAGCTACTTCTTCTATTTGTCAGAGGTACGTGCCGTGCTATCCACGATGGTTTCTGCTCTTGCACCTCTTCTTTCTCGGGTTTCTGCTGCCTGAGGTATTTACTAAACATGTGATCAGTTCTGGCCATCTTTCTGATGTCCTCATGGATATTTGTTGTTTCATACAGCAAAGTGATTTTGACTCTCACTAGTCCTTGGCCTCCTTCTTTCTGCTTAGCGTACAGTCTCAGGGTGCTGCATTTGGGGTGAAACCCTCCATGCATGGTAAGGAGCGTTCTTGTCTGGATGTCAGTGGCTTCTATTTCCTCCTTTGGCCAGTTTATTATCCCAGCAGGGAATCTGATGACCGGCTGGGCATTGATGTTGATTGCCCAGATCTTGTTCTTCCCATTCAGCTGACTCCTCAGGACTTGTCTTACTCTCTGCAGGTACTTGGTGGTTGCAGCTTTCCTAGCAGCCTCTTCATGGTTCCCACTTGCCTGTGGGACTCCAAGGTACTTGTAGCAGTCCTCAGTGTCTGCAGTGTTGCCTTCTGGTAGTTCAATCCCCTCAGTTCTCACTACTTTCCCTGTCTTTGTCACCATTCAACTACACTTCTCCAGTTTGAATGCCATTCCGATGTCATTGCTGTAGATCCTAGTAGTATGGATCAGTGAATCAATGTTTTGTTCACTCCTGGCATACAGCTTGATGTCATCCATGTAGAGGAGGTGGCTGATTTTATACTGAGTTTACTAAATTAGAAACTTAATTATTCCATTCTTAAAGGGGTTCAAATGTATCTGTGAACTTAGATGTGATCGCCAAGGATAGCATCATTATTAGCACATTATCTGACCCAAATGTATGTCTGTAATCATTGTGTGCATCAGTGAATGCCAAGTTTGCCTAGTTTTTGTCTGTTTAATCCCATATAAGCAGTATACTGTTGTTATTGTTGTATCATTTCATTTTAGGCTTGGAAGTATCCTCAAGGGTAAATAAATGTTCTTGTGCCTGACAGCCATGAGGAGAAGCAACTAGAAAAATGTGGGAGAGGAAGGTAAATACACTATGCTCGCTCACTCAATAGCTACTGTTGAGTTACCATTGAGCAAAGCACTTAACCTCCAACTGAGCCAGCGCATTCGCTCAGCAGATCTATATAGATGGCTCTTCGAAAGCTTCACTTACTTGAATTAAAAAGACATTTTACATCCTTACCTCCATTTTTACAGTTTTTTTGCCACCTGTGTAGGCACAGCACATTCACACCTGAGCGCACACGCAGTGACATACAAACACACATCTCTCTGATCCTCCGTCTAGTTCTCTCAGCTCCCTAAGGCATTCCGCCCTCTCCTTCCTGTCTCTATTCCTCCTCGTCCTCTGTGACACCACAGCGTCCTGGCCAGGCCTGTTACCCTGTTATCCAGCAGCGGGCCACAGAGGAGAGCGAAAGGCACAGTGATTGACAGAGATAAGGCCTCTAATTAAGGCAGTGATTGGGGGCTCTGGAGGGGGCTTAGCTTCCTGGCAGGCAGAGGAGAGAAGACATATCCAGGGGAGCCCAGCCTCTCTGCAATTAGACACACATCTGCTATCAGTGATCAGCTCGCTGTCCCTGGAAAAGGGAAACGTTCTGCAGTTGCCTGTCAATGTCATTCATTGTCCCTTTTCCTTCACTTGTACAACCTGCTGCCACCCAACCCGATGGATCGGAGAGATGCTGATAGTGCCACGCAGACACAAACACAAACAGTACAAGAGTGAACTAAATATTCACAGAAAGTCCTCATGGAGGTAGCTGGGCAAATATCCATTCATGCATATACTATACAGTTTATTGTGCACACGTGCTCAGTGATCATGGATGAATACATTCAATCAGAGCTAAGATTGTTAGGTTTTACAAATCCTGCTTATATAAATTCATGCAGACCTCATCAGAAGATGTGTTTGAGTAAATGAGATGAATGCACATACAGTACAAAACAAAATGAACACACCCATCTCTAAATTTAACATACCATTAGCATGCACAGCCCTGTCTTGGTACTCTTACTCTTTGAATTTACACTTTGAAAGTATGATCAGCCTGTGGAGATTTTACAGCCTGGGTGAAATGTCAGATCATCTAAGCACCAAGTTTTATGACTCTAATCTGGACAGCTGACACAGACACAGGGCCCACTAGCATGTTCGAAATGGAATAATAGTACATTATGACACACAAGAGCATACATCACAGGAGTTCTTTGCTGCTGGAGAGGGTTGTCGGATCGAGCCAATTTATGAGCCGATATGTCTACAGCCTAATTCCAAATATGAGGGAGCCGTCATTTGAATAATCTACACCGAGAGAGCGGAAGGCTAAGAGATATTTAACATGATGAATACGCCTGAGCTATACAACTTGTGCTATCTGCTGAAGTCTTAAATCTAGACTCCTCGTCAGGGGGAGAGGGGTGAGAATATGGATGGAGCAAGCTTATGTCAGTCTACGGCTTTTAGAAAGAGAAAGGAGTAGAAAGGCCACACACTTAAATTGAAGAAACTTCAGGAGAGACACAGGGGGCCAGTTACGCGTAGTCACCAACTAAAGAGATTTCTCAACAGAGACATCCACTGAAAAGGCAAATTAGTCTAGGACCAGGCATAATCCTTGTCTGTGAAACTGGCCAAGAGTGTTTTCTCTCCGGGGAACCAGGTCTTTATTATAGCCTTGCTCTTCAATATCACACCCCAGACTGCCAGGAGACAGGTCGCCTCTGCAACAAAAGAATTTCGCTTTGACATGCTCTGTTAAACATGCTGGTTAGCTCCTCTGCCTCATCTGTGCATGGCTGTTTTAAGTCATTATAAAAAGTTATTGCAGGCTAAGTAGGTTCAGTTCTGATCCCAAACAACTGCTCCTGGCCTTTTGTAATGTAAACATGAAGAGAGTGATCTTAGCACTGAATAAAAGACGTTGAGCAAGGTGTACGCTATGAATGCTCAGCGTAATTGGAAGCAAAAAAAAGGACTGCTAGCTCTGTGAGAAGAGAGTAAGGCAGACTTGGAGCCCCTCAGTGCAGGTCAAACAGGTTCTGTGAAATAAGAAAGAAATCAGGACAACGGAGATGAAGAGGCAGAGAGGGAGCATAGTGGAAAGGAGGAGAGGAATCTGTGAGCTCGCTCAAGGAGAGAAATGAGAGAATTGGAGCATTTTCCCCTCGTGGATACTCAACGTTTATGACCAGACAGAGAGTCAAAAAAAGAGAGGGAAAAAATTAATAGTATGTGCATTCTTTATGCCTGCGTTTGGTACTCACATTGATCTCTGTTGTTGGCTTTTAAGGCAAAATCTTTCTTCTAATGTTATCCTGCCAATCAAGTCCAGCAAGCCAGAGCTGACTTGGATTAAATAATAAACTCTACATAGATCTGAAATGACCATTTGGATTTAAAAAGAAGGCATAGGCATGGCTTGGTTAGTCTGTTTTTGAAGCTTTGACTTTAGCATCATGGTTGTCATAATGTTGTATATTTGGAGCCAAAAGTGACCTCAATTAGCCATAATTGTAGTTCTCAACTAATGCTAGTTGTGTTGATTAGTAAGCATCTATCTATTGTAGTAATGTATCTGCTAATTAGTGCTAAATAGCATACAGATATAATGGTAGCATTTTACTCACCAAAACTGGAGCACAGATGGCTTGGATAGCTGCTCAACTCACTGCCAAGCATGCCATATTACTTGTCAGATAAGTGCACTGAAAATTCTCCAAAAGCACAGACACCACATGGCAGAGAGCGGCAGGTCAGCAACCGTAAAGTTCAGCCAGTTGTGACTTGTTGGTTGTGAATATTGTTACTGCTCTGTCCAGTAAAAGTAACACAACTTTTGATGTTTTTACCAGCTTTGAACAATTCTTTATTCCTAATCTTATTCTACCAGCAAATGAGAAATTTGATAGTTTTAGATATAGAAATGAAATCCAATCGTAATGTGACCTGTAGGTTGATTAGAAAACAATTGGAAATATTGAATTTTGAATATTGAATTTTATACCACTAAATGACAAAGATAAGTCTTTAAGCTATAAGATTATGCTACTCCTGTGTGGTAAAGTCCATACATCAGTAGGTACTTTCTGTATCACGGATAGTGTATGCATACAAACTATATATAAATATACGTATATTTTACGTATATAAATATACGTAAAATATGTTTTGTGGCTGTACCCACATGTTTTGTTTGCATTTAGCTTTTCTGTCTGAGCTGATCCAATTATTCCACGATATACTGACACATAAGACCACTGTTTAAGAGGCTTCAGCATTTGCAGTATTACAGTCTGAAAGTGCCTGCTGCTGCATGCAAACTGAATATATCGGCTCTGTGAAAGTCTCATTATTATAGCTGGGGAGCTCATGCATGTTCTGTTATTAGTAGGCACTTTGGTATTTCCTTCTTCTGGCTTCTGCTCTTCTTCTCTTGTCAAGATGCATTTTATGTCTCCAGTTTTTTTTGTGTGTGTGTATGTGTTGTGATAATTTAAAGCATTTCTTGTGATATGCCGAGGCGCCGGAGTCTGATAGAATCTGTGAATGTGAGGCAGAGTGAAAGCTGAGTATTTATGAATGGCCTTTAACAGCAGGGGAGAGATGAACTGCTGGATTTTCCCTGCTCTTGTTTCTTCGCCTGCTCTCTCCTTCGAGTCAGTGCGCGCCATCCTATTGTGTGTGACATTCGGGCTTAGTGTGAAAATCAGCAGATGGGTAATTTTGTTTGTATGATTAGTGAGGATGCGTGGGTGTGTGTGTTTGTCTGTGTATGAAGAAAGAGAGCGGGTGAGAGTGAGCTAAGGAGCGTGGAATAATTTATGACCGCTGTACACTATAATTAGCAAAAACTAAATTGCGTGTCAATGTAGGAAGCAGTTAAATAGGGCTCGGCTTCTGTCAGAGGACGTTACGAACTTCAAAAAGAACTGCAGTAGCAAACGACACTGATTCCACTGACTAGTGCACCAAGCTTAAAAAAAAAAACAGATTGCTAAAATAGGAGCCCGTGGCCTGAATGATTTTAGACCCACTTTGGCGAGACCAATCTGCCAATAACTTTTTGATGAATTGCTAATTCTGATTACTTTTTGGCTTTTAATCTGTTAATAAAGGCAGGAGGCACAGCCCAAAGGCAGAATCAATTGGAAAACACAGATAATATTCTGGAGAAAAGCCACCAATTGCTGTTTTTCAATTCTTTCTCTATACACTCTGTTGCCTATGAAGGTGCAGGCTTGCCTGAGGTGTGTGTGTGTGTGTGTGTATGTGTGTGTGTGTGTGTGTGTGTGTGTGTGTGTGTGTGTGTGTGTGTGTGTGTGTGTGTGCGCGCATCAGCATACCACTTCCACAGATGGAGGCTGTTCATGTCTAAAAGGGCTGACAGCAGTTGGCTGATTGATCAGATTTATTTTTTAGCTTACAACAGCTCCACCTCCCACTCTCCCACCCAGCTTCATCTGAGACCTTGAGTTAGGATGGGACAATATTTTTTATCACTGTTCAAATCAATTCACAAGGCACTGTTCACAATGCAGGTCAAGCAGCATAAGATGTGATATCTAAATCAAAACCTGAATAAATTTATGTAATTTTGTTTTGCTGTTCAGCGGTTAAAGAACGTGATTGTTTTTTGTGAATGGGAAATCGAGAAATGTGATGCTGCCTCGGTAAAAAAACAGTGTGTAGTACAAAAAATGGAAATGGCCATGATGGAATGCAAACTGACACTTTAAAGAACAACTGATCATTGTTGTTGTCGCAGTGCAGTTAAGACATTTCGTATTAAAGGAAAGGCGCTTTAGCAATACAGTTAAATCGTGAATGAAATATGGAGATTTCATATTAAACTTAAGGAATATGTAGATGACTTTATTTCTATAATGACTAGAGTGCATCAACTCTGACCTCTGACAATCCACAATTGCCCACCAACATGCTTGGCTTACTGTTTCAACTGAAATCTACACTGTAACAAAATCCAGAGCATTGTACCACAGTGTTTTTTTGCTTTTTTCTTTGACCCTTGATGCACAACATCATAACATTTTATATCACAGTATATTGTATTATGACCTATTATCAGAAGCTGGTTGTTGAGCCAGGAAAGAGCCGCAGACCCTTTGGCATTCATTGCCATCCTAATGTCCTGAGACAGAAGGTGGCTGGGCTTTTGCCAGCTGAGCCCCCTGGTTGTTGTATTTTCCCTCCTGATAAACTGAGGCTGTCGAATTAACACAACTCCACATGTCATCACTCACAGTCTGATATAATGTTCAGGCTTTTATGAAAGTTCCTCTCTTCATTCCATAGTTTAATTGTCACGTAATTATTACCTCAGATTTTAAATGATTGTCTTAATAACTCCTTTGCATTGTTTATAAGCATTGTTTGAAAAGCATGACACACCAGAAGTTTATTAGTGTGCCCCATCTGTTTGCGAAGCTCTGTGTGTACATGAGACAACTTGACGTTCATGTCACTCTTTGCCTTTCTTCTGATCTCCCTAATTAATTTAAAGATGCCTGCATTAAGTAAAACAGAATATGCTCTTTAAGTAGATGTCAGTGCTGCTTGACAAAGCTTCCACAGAAACTTAGTGGTGCACTACTTCTTGCATACAGCGGTACAAATTGTTAAATTAATTGCTACCTTAAATTGTATTAATGGTGCTATTAATCAGTTGTAATAATTCCATAATAGTGCACTCTCTACAATAATCAACTTTAGATTTGACATGATTATTTTCTGAGCAAATAATAGAATACTTGTGCGCTAATGGTTTCTCATTGACTCTAAGGCCTTCCATTACAAAGCACTATGTCTGCCAATAATGAAACATTTAGCTGTGATTGTGGATCGGGATTTGTCATTTTTTAAAAGTTGATTAAAGCCAATTTAAATGATAATTGATCTGATTTTCTTAATTCCTAAGAATACTCACTGGCAGCATACACAGTCCTTTTTTTGTAACTCTTCTTTAACAGAAATATTTAACTTAAATTTATAGCATGACCTTTACACCAGGTTAAAGGACCTTTTTTCACTCTAACTCAAGCAGTTCTCAAAACAAACTGCCCCCAAGATGCTGTGTATATATATATATATATATATATATATACAACTGAGAATTAATTGCAGTACCCATACCACTTTTTTGTCTTCTAACATATTTTACATGTCTCTCTAATGGGTAGTGTGATTACAAGGCCATTGTGTTGAGTAACGTTGTGTACTTCAAACAATGGGGACTGATCTGAGCAGTTATGTTGGAGTCGGTGCTAATAAATGTTGAGCAGCAGTTTCTGTTGCTGAAATGATTGCAATGGCAAAAACAGAGAACACCAATTGAGTCGATACTCAGACTTGTGGAGCTCTGAAAACGAGGAAATAGCAGATGGCTACAGCTACAGATTACTGACTATTGCGTTAGCATTATGAGGAAGCCAGAAGCCACAATTACATCCCATTACATGTTAAATTTTATTTCACAGAAGAAATATCTTTGAACAAGTCAGTATGCTGTGTTTATATTGATTTTCACGATTACATGGCATATTGCTACTGAGCACATCACAGATGTTTGTTTCTGATGTTTACAGAGAGGTGCACATCCAGCTTCAGCTTAGGATTGGACCCTTTCCACAAGACTCCCAAGGCCAGAGAGTCAGGTCATAAAGTCATATGAATTTCTATATGATTGTTCAAACTGAGGTCACACTATAGAACACTGCATCTCTGTTTGGCTCACATATGAAATTGGCCCAAATCAAATCTGGAAAACCAAAAATCAGATTGCATGGGATTTGTGTTGTTTACACAGCAATAAAAACAGATCTGACTGACATATGAGAAAAATCAGCTTTGGGATATTTTTGCCTGCAGTCTGGACATCAAACAGCGTGCACAGACTCGGCTGGTGTTAGATGAGTAAAACACTGAGTCACTGTGGATGCTAGAAGTTCCTTAATTGAAGAAGTCAGTGTTTGTCAATGTTTGGATCCTGGTTTACACTGTTTAGCAAATAGTCATCCATGTTCTGACCACTTATCTAAATAGAGTTGCAGCAGGTCTCGAGCCTAACCCAGCAAAAAAGAAGACTTTCCCCCTGGACAGATCACCAGTCCACTGAAGGAAGCAACTAGTAAGTGAATAATGTTAAAATGCACGAAATCAGTTGGTTTAAATTTTCATGGCTAAATTCAGCAGTATTTACAGGCTAATACAGTGGCCTTGCTGGACTCGTACACATTTAGAGATGTGAGTTAGTGTGACAGGTAACACTTATCACTTATTGGACCTTATTTGTCAAGCAGTTGATCATACGGTGCTTAACAAATTTATATTCATTTAACAAACAGGGGCCTCAGTAGCATGTGGAAGAACCACGCACAGCCACAACAGCCTGGCACCTCCACCTCATGCCGGTCACCAGCTTGGTCACACACTGCTGTGGGATGGCATCCCATTCGTCAAACAGCATTTGTAGCAAGTCAGCCACTGCGGTTGTGTTGGTCACTCTGGCACGAACAGCACACTGATCTTGCAAGTCTTCAGTGGGGTTGAGGTCAAGACTGCAGGCAGGCCAATCCATCCTCTCTGATCAACCACGTTCTATGGGGGTGAGCGTTGTCATCTTAGAGGACAGAGTTCAGTCCCAGACTGTGGAGATATGGGATTGTCACTGGTTGCAGAATCTCACCACGATATCTCTCTGCATTGAGATTGTCTCCAGTGATGATACCTGGGGTGCCAGAAGCTCAAAACAAGAGTGAATAGCAGAATAAGCTGTTTGGCACTAGCAGAGAAGATTTGGCAAGTTTTTCATGGACACAGCACATACTCAACTCTGCTGCTCAACCCACAAATGCAATTTTCTTACCTTGTGGCACCATTTAAAGGGAAATAAAAAAGCTATCCAACAGTATAAGATTTATTACCAGGAAGCATTCTTATAACAAATGAATAATCGACCAAGCACAAATTTCCTTACTTTTTGTGCAAAGTTTATGAATGTCTTGTATATGTATTATTTACATGGGTCTTCTCAACTCTGAAGATGGATAGATGCTGACCAAAAACATAAAAGTGTGATGGCAGGAAAGATAGTGCTGGCTAGAATGCTGGCAGCTCCCCTGCTGAGTTACAGCTGAACTCCCTGAGAAGCACAGGAGGACAGGCTTTGATCTACACTTCATTTCAAAAGGCAGAGGACGAATAGCTGTTATTATTAACAAACTGCCCAGTGTTCAGCTGTTTTATCTGTAATCTGTACAAAAGCTCTGGGATTCACACACACTCCAAATCTGAATAAAATTCAGGTGATTCCTGAATATGGGCAAACCAGTAGCCACCTAGCCAGCACTATCTTTCCTGCCATCACACATATGTTTGTGGTCAGCATCTGTCCATCTCCAGTTTTAGAGGGATTAACACTTGTTACGAAGCTTTTACACCGCTTAATGGAGGCTAATACGGAGGCCTTGAATTGCAAAAACAACAACAACAATACCAAAAACACAACATTTCAGGAAATACAGTAACGGAACAGAAAACACAACACTTCACATTATGGAAATGGTAGTGATGACATTTTTATTTTTTTTAGTCATCCAAGTTCTCGCCAAGGTTGTCTCTCCTCTCCTACTCTTCACCATCCCCCAGCACACACACATATATACACATGTTTTGCTTTATTTTAATTTGCTGTTTTATTTTGGCTATTTGGAGGGGAGTTGGGCATTAAACAGGATTTCTGGGGCACTGTGTGCTGTCGCTGGAACTATTGCTCAGTGGGATGGCTCTAAACTTTAAGCTTGTCAGTTTAAAACCACAGTGTCTTCTTTCATATTACTAGGTATGTTTTAGCCTGTGGTTATAGTGGTTTGGAAGAGGATTGAAGACACCTTTGTGTGACTGTTAGTAATCTGAGTCACAGAAAATAACCACTTGCTTTTATTATGCTGTCTGATACCTCAAAAGTTGCAGTATTTGTATTTTGTGTGCTTTTAAGCTTTCTGTTAGTTCTCAGCTGGAGGATGTGTAAACTGGGCATCGCTGTGAGAGTAGGATTTTCAGAGTGCCGTGTACAGTCACTGGGGTATAATAAGTACTCAGAATCTGAATATATTTTCAACTAATTTTCCCCAAATTGTTGTAATTGTGTATGTACAGTGTAGGCTAAAAAGCAGCTGCTGTATTATCTCATTAAAAATTACACACTGCTGAGCAGAGTCATAACAACATGCCAAAAGCTGCAAAAGTCTCTTCACAATGAAACAGCTCATAATTGCTGGTAAACTTTAGTGGACAACACACATAATGGGGAATGAAGAAGGGCAGAATATAAGTGCATCCATTTGACAGACAAAAGCAGCCACAGCAAAAATATCAGCTTTACGAGTATTTCCGATTTGCTGAAGTTATGGTGAGTAAATATAAATTGCATGAATCCCTCATTCACGCCATGCATAGGCACTTTTGAGCACTGAAGTCATACCCAAACATACCTTCAGTATAAAGCAGCTGCCAAGAAATTCGACACCTCTCAGTGTGTCGCACGGCAAACAATTGTCTAATCCTGAGTGAAATATTGTTTTCCATTTCATTATCATACAAAACAGGTGCAGCCTTCAGCAAACACCCTACCCATGAGACACATTCAAAGCTTTGCAACATTTTGTCAAATACCCGGTTTCGCTTCAGACGTAATAGAAAGCACACGAACAGAATCTGACAAAGATCCTCTTTCCCTGCCAAACAGCTCCTCTTAAGGAAAATGATCTTATATTCCATTTTAAAAAGCCATCATCCTTAAAACGGGACATTTCTCACATCATTTGTAGTTTTTTTTCCATTTATTTTGTGGCTAATTATTTTTAAGACTGAATGTTAAGATGAAATGACTTGTTGAAAGGGACATTTTTTGCTTTTTTTGCCTGTTCTAATCATAAATCCCTAGCTGCTAATATTTAAATCAGTTTCCTCTGCAAAGCTATCCGGTTTAACTCCTAGCTCATTAGCAGCACTTCAAATCCTCCCTAAATCACATTTCTTTTTGCTTTTTAGTCAATCACATGGAACAACAACCCTTGCTCCATTGCCTCATTCTCCCTCTCCTTGCGTTTTTTCTCCAGTTACTTTTCCCTCTGAGGACGGTGCATGAAGGTGGCTGGCCTTGCCCTTTTACCTACCAGTGCATATCTGTTTTATGCAAAGAAGTAGCAACAGCAGGTTGAGTGGGTGTTTAATTGAGATGAAAACAAAGTGGGCTTTACTGGTTAAACGCCTGAGATAACGCTCAAGATTCTTACTTCCTACATTTTAGCCAATAACATAATATAGTGAAATGCCGAACAGGATCTGTGAGGGTTCGATGTCTTTAGGATGTCATTTTCCCTGTAAGTGGGATGAAAGCAAACAGAAGGGAAGCATGACTGGAATGAAGGCACCTCCCTTAGGTTGGACAGATTAGAAATTGTGACATTGAACACAGAGGGAAGATTTCGCAAAGCAAGGCAAAAGAGTAAGCTTAAAAGGGGGGGCGCGTGAAAGGGTGGGGGTGGGGGGTATTGACACAAAGATTAAATGGATCTCCCTGTAAAACTGCTGGATGAAAATCATTTCTTTCCCTGGTTGATCACACTCCCAAATGATCATTACTGAAATAAATATGAGAGCAGGAATCACATGGGCAAATCAATATGCTTGTTAGACTCTTACATCGGAGAATTAAAAGCTAGAGGAGTGTGTAATAGCGTGTTACCATGGTACAGCTTCAGTGCCATGTCAGAGATGTCTGTGTGTATGTGTGTGTGTGTGTGTGTGTGTGTGGGAAGAAGTGGGGTAATGATAATCACTGCAGTACTTTATGCTCTTTTGTGGCCCTCAATTTAAAAAATTAAAAGAGAGTCACAGTATTGCTTAAAGGGACAATCCAATTAACAGTGCAAGGGGAAACTTAAGTGCTTGAAGGTGTGCCTCTACAGTGTAAGGGGTTAAAAAAAAAAAAAGAAGAAGAAAAACTTAATTATGCAGGAATCACTAATTGTTATTGCTTGGCTTTAGTTCCAAAACCCAAAGCTGTGGGATTTATGTGCAGCATGGTGCTGCTTCACTGACTGCCATTTGGGAATTTTTGGAAAAGTGAGAGAAAAAGAGAGCCTATTTCTTGGGGATGAGGGTGTGTTTCTTTGATGAATACTGACAGCAGTATTAGAGATTAAAGTACATTTGACTATAAAGGTATATTTTGTAGGTCATTTCAAATGTCCTAGATCACAGGTCTAACCAGCAATATTATTTTTGCAAGATTAAGTTTGAACAGAGAGCAGTAATGTTGGTTCTCAGTGGATTTGAGTCATTTTGTTCTTTTAAAATAATAGCGAATAGGGTCCTCTTTACCTGCAGATAAAGTCTAAACTTAAATATGCCGTCTAAAACTTGCCAAACATTCCATTTAATCTTAAATGTGGATTTATATTAACAATGAAAGATATCAATGGCAATAGGAAAAGACTATAGACTAAACTATGTGATTTCATTATAGGCATTATACTGCACTATGCACAAAATACTTAATTGGATGCATTTCTTCATTAGTGGATGCACTCCACTTCCTGTCAGTTGACGGTTAAAGACAGGTTACCGTGGTTACCCAAATTCATTTGAGACAAACCAAGTACTGATGAACAATTTTAAAAAGTACATTATACCTTGAAATATGCAACCAATTAAACTCTTAGAATGAAGTTATTCTCATTAGAGCACAGTTGCCTTGATCCCAGTCCAGTAATATCTCACATTTCACTGTGGGATATTAATTGCTGGCATGATGTCCAGTGCTTGTATAGCATAAATACAATGCCCCATGCATACTACTGGTCACACATTAAGGTTTCTAACATGCTAAAAAAAAAATAAATATACATATATATATATATATATATATATATATATATATATATATATATATATATATATATATATATATATATATATATATATATATATATATATATATTAGTTAGTAGTGCACGACTATAGAATTTAACAGGAAAAACTATTCTGCAGTCTTTAACACACAAGGTCTTAAACTACAGGGGGTTGAATTGCCCTTGTTTGAGGCTAATTGAGTGGTGGCATAGTACAAAGCTAACTGAAGGAGAACAGAAAGAATAGACTAAACATTTTTAAACAGTGGAAGTAAAAGCTAAAAAAAACCAAACTCCATACTCTATGGAACTTTTTTGCACATTGGATAGCTTTATTTTTTGTTTGTTTAAAAACGTAGCTGTAATAACGTAATACCTTACAAACATTTCATGTTAAGTTAGATTTTATATCCTACTGCATATGCTAACAAATATACAGACTGATTTTTATAGTTTGACTGCTATTATAAGGCCTACCAACAATATGGGGTGGCACAGTGGTGTAGTAGTCAGTACTTGCAACTCAACAGCTAGGGGCCCTGTTGTGTGTAGTTTGCATGTTCTCCTGCCTCCAGGTACATTCAAGAGCTTCCACAGTCCAAAGACATGCACACAGGTCTGAATGTAAGTGTCTGAAGTGTCTGTCACTCTGTTAGGTGACCTGTCCTGGGTATACCCCACCTTTCACCTCCCTCCCACGACCTTGTAAGTGGCAGAAGCATATGGATAAAGGGAATTTTAACTGTCTTAATTTGCAATATTACAATAACTTTTCAGGGTATGAATATTTTTGATGTTTGCATGAAGATCTTGATCCCTGCCTGTGAGGTACTTGTTTAAGGTTTTTACTTATTTCCTTCAAAAATGTGGCTGTGACTCAAATGTCAGTTATCTTGATAAATGACTCATCTCACAAGACCTGTTGCTGTACCTGCGCTTACATCCCAGTATCTCCAATTAGTATGGCTTCTATAGTAACTTCTTTTATTAAGCTTTTATTGACTTGGCACTAAATCTGATCTCTCACCATCTCTACTGTCTAATAGCAGTCGCTCCCACACATTTAAATTGCACTGAAATCAAATTTTCACCAATATTAAATCACACTGAGTAAAGATAAATGCTGTATGCAGCACAAAATGTCCAAACCACCTACAATTTCTACTTCCATAATTTACTACTGTTAGCCCAGTCTCATGTTGTAATGATCCAATTTCATTTCTATTATGTTTCAAGTAACTTTTGTTTTGCAGATTGCTAATCAAAAATATTTAACAGTGATTTAAATAGTGAACAAGTTTTTTTGTTTTTGTTTTTTTTTAATTATTGAATAATAGCAGTAGATTTTCACATACTGCTGTATGACTTAATACCATGATATTGCACCTGTAATAGGACATAGTTTTGTGGATGTTATACAAATCAATCAATGTTTAACTTTAAAAAAAAAAAAAAAAATGTTAGAGATGGGTGGCACAGTGGGATGGCCGGTAGCACTGTCGCCTCACAGCAAGAAGGTCCTGGATTTGAATCCAGTCTGGGGCCTTTTTGTGTGGAGTTCTCTCCGTGTCTGTTTAGGTTCTCTCCAGGTACTCTTCCCACAGTCCAAAGACATGCATAGGGTTAGGTTAACTGGTGAGTCTAAAGTGATCAAAGGTGTTAAAGTGAGCGTGAATGGTTGTCTAGCTCTGGTGACCCTGTCCAGGTTGTACCCTGACTATCACTCAGTGATAGCTGGATTGGCTCCAACCCCCTGCAAACCTGAATTGGATGAGTGGAAGGAAATGGATGGATGGATGGATGGATGGATGGATGGATGGATGGATGGATGGATGGATGGATGGATGGATGGATGGATGGATGGATGGATGGATGGATGGATGGATGGATGGATGGATGGAAAAAGCCTAGACCTCTCTTACAGAGAGACTGATGATGAACATCTGAGCTAATCAAAAGTTAATCAAAGACTGGCTTTTAGTTCTGCCAAGACCTTATAAACAGCACAGTAATGCAGAATTTTCTTTTAATATCAGCAATGCCCAAACCATATGCTATTCGGTCACAGAAAAAGTACTAGAACAACAGGTTAAAAATTTTCACTGTAATAACTGCATCCTTTCTGGACGGTACATCAACTGTCTTGGGTCCTGCCTCACGTGTATACGTTAGACAACCAGTCATCTTTGCCCCCTGTGTCAGTGACTAAATGCTGGGTGGGATGTCAGAGGGCTGCTCTTCACTTTGATGATGATTCACAGTGGCATGGTGCCTTTGATCCTCTCCCCAGCTTTGTGAATAAAGAATACACTTTGATTGACGCTGCGCACATTATGGCCGTTTGAGAGCTGGCAGAGGAGAAAAAGACACGTCTGTCATGTTGAAAAGCCCCTTGTCTCTGCTGCTGAAGGCCAAGTTGGAGGAAAACACTTTTGAGCTGCTTTCAACATCTAACCCTATACAATGCCTATTATTGGAGCCTATCCTGCACAGCAGCTATCTATCCTTTGTCATGTGCAGCATGCTTGATTCAATAGTGTTTGATCAACACCCACGGCTATTTAAAAGCAGAGACAGCCCAAATACAGATTGGGTTAGTTACAGTTATGGGTAGAAATGAACCTTCAGTGCTTATCACACACACACAATGTGACATGGCAAAGTAGAATATGGATCAGCCTTAATCAACCATAATGGGCGATAAAATGAGCTTAGCTACTGCTACAAATCACAGCCCTCTTCTTAGTTTCAGATCCTTCTCAGTATTCGAACCCAGTGCAACCTTATAAGCAATCACAAGCATATTATACAGGGATAACAAGAAAACAAGAGAACAGGAATGTAAGAGCAGCTAGTAGCATTCAAACCCCGTGTATTGTGTTTTGACTAATTGATGTGTCGGCTTTGAATTGCACAAAATAGATGAAAACTTGCCAAAAATGATAACAAAATGCAAAATAAATGTGTTTAGAATTTGAATTCACCACTACAGGAATTCATTAGGTACAGTAGAAATACACTGTAAATAATGCAGCTCGCAAACCTCACGAGGGCAGCCGAGCCTGGTGGTTATAGTACATTAAGGAAACGTGTCCCAAAGAAATGTCACACACAGTCTTCAGTGCAACTGGGGAAATCAAGCAGTCAGTTTTGAATGCAGCTGGGTTTGTTATTGGTCCCAGTAGGGAACACGAGACACATTTTAACATGCATTCAGGGATCTGGGGATTTAATACCTTTCCGTGTTATAATCTGTACAGGATATATGCGATCAGTTTGCGGTTACTGAACATAGTCAGGCTGTGAAATACGGGATAAAGACGTGACCTAGAGATTTGAATCCTTTCAGCTGCCTTTCAGGCAAGAAAAGATGGAGTTTTCGGAGCGCTTTCATGCCTTTGCACATGCTTACGCGCATACACTGTGCATGTGTGTTAACTTTCTGTGTGTGCGCAAGCATTTGTTCAGCTGAGCTGTGCTGAGCTGTACCCTGTGTACTGGGGAAATTCAAAGCAATCTGCTATCTCTCCTGAACCTAGCCAAGCGCTGACTGTAACACAAAGGACAGCGCAGAACACCTGCTGAGATGATGGAGATGGCTGGCAGCCAAGACGGCATATGGGTCTCATTCTGGTCCTAATGAAGACAACCTGACATAAATATCGGACAAAACGGCACACTCTCGAGACCTGCGCTGTCCCACTGCAACATTGCTGACACTGACGTAAACATTTGATCATCCTTGAGGTTTTCAGGGAGGAGAAAAGAGAGTGGAAGCATGGAGAGAAAACGAAATTGGCAATGTAATATGATACGCTTAATGCATAACAATACGGCTTCCAAAAAAGCATAAACACCTCAGTCTTCTTTGAAGCCTACAGGTAACAGAGCACACCATGCACTGTTGCAGGATGAAATGTTTTTGCTGCTGTAAACAAGTGCGAGCTCACAACCGTCACTGGATGTATGAAGTGTCAGAACACCTCAGTGTTAAAAGAGAACCTTCTTGGGGCTTGAAAGACTTTAGTATCCTTAAGCTCTGAGTCTGTGTCAAAAAAAAAAAAAGAGAAAAAAAAGACAAACATCAATCCAGCAAGAACACAGGTAATTAAGGGAAGTCAGAACTTGAAAAGAATCTGTTTTCATGCTCATTTTCAAAAGCCGCACCTGGAAACGGCACCATTTGAAAAAGGTTTCATTTTTGAATTGATTTTTTTTTTCCTCCTGCACGGTAGAGAGTGAAAGAATCCTTTGCAAAAGTCCTGTTTCTGCAATTGTCCTGTTTTTTTGGCTGAAACTGACCCCCCTCCACTGAATTTTAGAACAAATGGAACGACAGACCAAACGAGTAGCAGTAATGCCACTCGATGCTCCAACCTCTGGTCATGTTGTGATCAATGTGGATGTCTGCAGCCATTCAGAGAGGTTAACTGTTAAAATAACTGCCTGACAAGGAAGCTCTGGCTGTTTAGAGAGATAATGGCCTGAGCCACAGACACAATAATAGCCTCCCTCTGTGAAGAAATGTTGTCCTGCCAGTTCATAGCCCCCCTTGGTGACTATTTATAGTAAACCATAATTAATACGCAGTATAATTGAAGTCTTTGACTAGAGCTGAAACATACACAGTCCTATAAATAGAGGTCCCCTGCTCTTACGGAGAGTCATGCAGAGATGTGAAATCGCAGCTGTCAAATCTCATATCAGTGGACATTTCTTTTTTTCTAATTCAGCGTTAACATTCTGGGCTAATCTTCAGCCTTGAGAAATACATTATAAACTCCGAGCAGAATATGCTAAGCAGAGCAGTGCACTTCTGTCATCACTTCATGCAGACAAAGAGATTTTTCCGCAGTTTGTGGCAGAAAGGATTAATAATAATCTAATATTGTCAAAGTTCATCAGCTTCCTGCTTCATAGGGCGCACCAGAAGCAACGAATCATGGCGATGACATCTTGGGATCCATGTTTCACAACTCAAGTCATAATTCCTCAGAGGTTCAAACCATCCAATTTGGCACTCTCATATTATCACTCCGGCCGTAATCCGTTCATTAGTGAAACAATCTCAAAGTCTTTTTTGATAATTAATGGCATTTAAATGATGATTCGATGTATGGTATGTGTGGAAGCAGTCTTCCTTATAGCATGTTAATGATCCACAGCATTCTGCTAATCAGTCAATTAATCACCATCTTATGAATTTAATCTCTTACTTAGACCCTGTTCTACATAATGGGTTTTAAACATTCAAACCCATGCTTGGATTACAAATGAGGCGCAATCTGGTACCTTGCTCTCAAACTGGGCTTCCACTGGCAGTCCTTGATTTGAGATGCTATTAGATATCATGTTGGTTTTTTTTTTCTTTTTCAGCAAACAGGGGAATGACCCAATGCATAATGCATCCATTGAAATTCTTGCAGGGTTGCTATTAAAGCTGCATTTTTTTCTGTATATCCTTTATGGGTGTATACAGTGCAGTTCATGTTTTCTAAGGGTGGTATTTTCTGATGAAAAATAACCTCTCTGCAATCTCTTTGGATCTCATTCAAAAAGCTCAAAAGCCCATTTTTGCTTTAGTGATTTCACACAGCGGGTGTAAAAACAGGCTCATGTTTATTTATCGCATACTTAAATCTCTCATATCAAGAGCAGAGTTAGTCAAACTAGGAGTAAAATCCCAGTATCTAAATTACAATAGTAAAAGTGATGGAACAGTTTTAATCCATGTCTCAATTTGCTTTTTTGCAAAAACAAACAAATTTTTTAAAAAAGGCAATCAATATCACTAAAAGGTTTGTCCTTGTTTTGTTAGAGTGGTCAGAAATGGCTTGGGCCAAAATTTAAGCTTTGACTTTCCATTTTGTTAGAAACACTGTTGTTGACATATTTGAGGTTGTGACATTTCTTGTTTTACTATTTTTGCAACTTTGGTACCACTTTCAAAAGAGACAGGCAGTTGAAGAGTGGCCATTAAAAGCATTGGTTATATTAAGTATTTTACTGAACACTTACTAATTCATCATACACTCACTGCTATTTGCAAGCTGATACCTGCATTAATGAGAAGTTGGAACAAACCGCTACAACCTGTTTAACTTCTTTACACAAACATCTAAGCAGTCAGCAGTAGCTCAGAAGGTAGAGCAGTTCATCTAGTAATCATAAGGTTGGTGGTTTGATCTCTGCATGCCTAGGTATGTAGGTAAGTATCCTAGGGCAAGTTACTGAACCCAGAATGGCGAAGTTCATGTGAATGTGTATGAATGTTAGATAGAAAGCACTTACAGTAGAGGTAGAAGAAAGTGCTTGTGTGACTATGTGTAAATGGGTGAATCAGACCTGTTATAAAAGTGCTTTGAGTACTTAAATAAAGTAGAAAAGAGCTATATAATAACCTCACCATTTAGGCATGGTCTAGACAACCTGCTGAAGCTCCAAGCATCAGAATGGGGAAGAAAGATGATTTGAGTGATGTTGTATGTAACCGAGTATTTCAGAAACTGCTGTTCTACGGGGATTTTCCTGCACTGGTTTCTTGAACATGCCACTGAGTTCACTGTACTCAGAAGGTTGGTGGTTCCACGGTCACCACCTCAGAATCCAACAGAGCATCTTTGGGATGTGGTGGAACAGGAGATACACATCATGGATGTGCAGCCAACAAATCTACAGCAACAGTGATACTGTTGTATCAATATGGACAAAAATCTCTGAGGAATGTTTCCAGCTCTTTGTTGAATCTCTGCCAGGAAGAATTAAGGCACTACTAGCAAGGTATACAACAAAGTGGCTGGTGTGTGTAGAGGTGCCCAGATTCAACAACATACTAATGTTTATAACTAAACTTTTAATGGCTGATTAAAATGTGAGGAATAAACACGAGTATTTATTAATTCATAACCAACACGTATAATTGCACTATAACAAAAAAAAGGATCAATATCAGCCAGTGTGTTTTTCCCCTTATATTTTTTATCGTATTGAAATTTGTTGAAAATTTAATGTGCAAAGCAAAATTACTCCAGTTGTCTTTTCTGTTTTTCTGACAATAACAAGATATTTTCAACACTGCAGAAGTTTTCAGTGGGACTCGCTTTACCCAGACAACTTTGTTTGTGCGACCAGCGCATTCTGAATGATACAGTCACATCTTGATTTGAAACATACTTCAGCTGACAGAAACACTAATGTGATTTATGCGCGTTCTGCCTGAAGGATCCGGTGACAGGAGGAGCAGGCATAAATGAACAGAAATGAAACAGAGCGACACATAAACTCTAGTTTCTGCTCAGTGCGGAGCTTGCCGAACTTAAACTGATTGAGAGGTTTCTGCTCAATTAGCACATTTCACTTTTTCTCTTCCTTCGTGCTAATATTTAGATTTGCTCTGTTATTTATAGATGAGGCCAGTGCACAAGGTGAGTTCTTGCTGGTTCTTGCTGACTTGACATCTGTTTTCTTTTATTCTTTTTTTTTTTTTTTAACAGATGCCCCCCCGAACCTGCCACACGCTTCGACGCACACATCAGCTCGAATACTAAACAGGTCAAAACAGAAACACCTTGAAAGATCATTCAGCAAAAACAGAGTGTGAATGGAAATTGTAAATGGAGCTTGAACTGAAAGCAAAATGAAATATGGGCAAGGTTATTATTATTATCAGTATCAGTTTGATGCATTTTTGACACTGGGCATGAATGATAGCTGAAATCTGTATTTTCTGTTCTACGCATACTGTACACGGAAACAAAAGTCACCATAGCCAATAGAAATCCTGTTGCGTGCATACTGCAATTGCAGTTTCCTTGAGACTGCACCAAACGGATTCAATATATATGCAGGAAATGAGCTCTTTTCCATCGTTTATCCCATTTACCCTTGCCTAGGAAGAAAATGCAGTGCCAAGCAATGTTAAAAAAAAAAAGAAAAAGAAAGAGGTGTAGAGTAGTTAGCTACTGTATGAGACTTTCAAATTGGCTTCTACAAGTTTCTATAATAAATCCTCTATTAATTTAGCTCCCAGAATTAACCTCAGGGTATTATGGCCCCAAATATGCTGAATATATTAACATTTCAATGGGAGCATATTAAGCCGTGCAACCAGATGTCATGTGACACATCATAGACAATAGAGAGGAAATAACATCCTGAAGCAGTTTTACATGTGCAATATGTTCTGTCCCATCAATAGTGGAACAGGCTATATTTGAGCCAAGCTGACACATTACTTGGCTCCTCATATATGGAAGGCCGTTGGCAATGAAACTGTGTTATATGGCCCAGTAGTGCTGACAGGTTTCTTTCTCTCCCCCCCGCCCCCCCCCTCTTTTTTTTTTTATTTATTTCTTCCTCCTCTAGGCTTTGGAGAGGCTGGCACGTGGCAAGAAGAGGGAGGGTAGGATGGATCTTCAGTCCAGTGTAAGAGCCTCCCCCAGGGAAGCCGGCGTCAGACACAAGACCTCATGGGCCGTTGACCTGCTGTCTCCGTGATTTATGGCGGCTGGGGGCCTTTGGCCACTGCAGACTCCTCTCCTCTCTCTCTTCTGTTTCCCTTCATGCACACTGCAGGACCGCAAGGAGCCACACACACTGCACCACCGTCCACAGGAGTATTCAAAAAGGGATTCCTCACACATGCTAAGCTGCAGCACAAGCGTGCATATACCTACTGCATACAAAAATAAACACCCCCATAAACATTCCTACACTGCAGCACCGTGTCCCGCCATTGAGTCACATGTCCATTAGACAAAGCCTGCTCTCAGAGCCTGCTCCATTTGACAGCGTGTGGATTACGATCAGTCATGGTGTGTCAGCTGTAGAGCCCTTGGTGTAGCTACTGCTCAGGGGCAGAGCTGGATCAATGGAAGTGCGCTGAGTAATGAGGTGATGTTCCTGTTTTCACATTGTCTGAGTGCAATCAGCAGCTAGCATCTTACCTCACACAGAGCTCGACTTCTACACTGCAATAATCGTCCTCCTCTACGGACTATTAGTGCAGTGACTTATTTTATTATAAAATAAACTGTAGCTGGGCATCTGCTCCTGTGCACACATCTGTCAGAGCACCTTAAATATCCCTTTTCTCCCTCCAGCCTTAAAGGGTTGGAGTGTCCAGACTATTTTATTTTTACTTTCACAAGCTGTGGCCTGACAGTGAGAGCCAAGAGGTGCCCTCGCCATGGTGTTGCCACCCCCAGACAAACGTCATGTTTGCCTGACCACCATAGTCATCATGACCAGCATGGCCTTCATGGATGCCTACCTAGTGGAGCAGAACCAGGGTCCCAGGAAGATTGGTGTGTGTATAATAGTACTAGTAGGGGATGTGTGCTTCCTGATAGTGCTACGGTATGTGGCAGTGTGGGTAGGTGCTGAGGTGCGCACCGCCCGACGAGGATACGCCATGATCCTGTGGTTTTTGTACATCTTTGTTCTGGAGATCAAACTCTACTTTGTCTTCCAGAATTGCAAGGCTGACAGGAAAAGTCTGGAAACAGTGGCACGGAAAGCATTGACGTTATTATTATCTGTGTGTGTGCCTGGGTTATACTTGGTTTTAGTGGCTCTGGATAGCATGGAATATGTGAGAACTTTCCGGAAAAAGGAGGACATGAGGAGTCGTCTGTTCTGGGTGGCTCTGGATCTGCTGGACTTGCTGGATATCCAAGCCAACCTCTGGGAGCCCCAGCGGACAGGCCTGCCCATCTGGGCCGAAGGCCTGATGTTCTTCTACTGCTACATCCTGCTGCTTATCCTGCCCTGTGTGTCGCTCAGTGAAATCAGCATGCAGGGGGAGCACATGTCACCCCAGAAAATGATGCTATACCCAGTCCTAAGCCTGGTCACCATAAACGTGGTCACTATCCTCATACGTGGTGTAAACATGGTGTTGTTTCAGGACAGTCGGGTTTCCACAATCTTTGTCGGCAAGAACGTGGTGGCCATCGCCACCAAGGCCTCCACCTTCCTGGAATATCGCAGACAGGTGAAAGAGTTCCCCCACCCACAGAACGCAATGGCACTAGAGCTGCAGCAGAACTCAGTCAGCCACACACAGCCACTGCCCAATGCCACCAGTTTGCCACACGAACCCTCACCAGCGCAGGACGTCATAGACACATGACCGCCAGCGCTGGACTCACCAACAGTACAAATGAACTGAAAGCTCTAGGAGTGGAGGACAGAGAATAGAGAAATCAGCTGCATGACAGGATGATATTCAGCTCTTGTCAAGCCCACACAAACTGCTGTGAAACCATAAAAGAGATTTCTAGCATCACCTGCCTGTCAGAATATACTGTAAACCTACACATGACTGAGTGCAGCGAGCAGACTCTTCAAGTCAAGACAAAAGTTTTTATCGTGCTGTTGTGTTTTTAATTGTTTCAAATGTTTTAAAAGTTCAAACTTTATTTAGAGACAATCTCCACACTGCTCAGTCCAGTGATATTATGTCGTGTAAAATGGACAGCTGGTTCCCCTTCAGTGAGTATCTTGCATTGTTTTTTAAAGGTCACTTTTATGACAGTGCATCTGTGGCATTTCCTTTGAATTCCAGCACCAAAGGACATACCACTCAGCGTGAAGCACTGATGGAAAAGAGGAGCAGAGAGTGACAAGGGTCAGTCATGAGAGGCTATCTGTTCTGGCTATCTGTACTAGAGCAAAGTTGATAGCTTCCATGTTTGGCTCAGCTGAGGAAGGTGCTCTGTGGGAGATGCTGCAGACTGAAAGTCTGATCAAAGCACCAGTGCAAATCACCATACCATCCACTGCAGACATCCTACAGTGCATTAAAGTGAAAGGAAATGTGGGTGTGTGTGTGTGTGTGTGTGTGCGTATACGCGCACACAAAAGTATGTATGTCTGAATGCTTGCGTGTTGACCACAGGAGATTTAGGCTATTTCAAGTTGTTTTGGAACAGATACAAGATGTTTGATGGGTGTGACAAACTGCAAATGAAACAAAAACATGTAGATGTCAGAAGCAAAACAAGGTGATGGGGCAAAGATACTCCTTGATTACTGTACTGTACATTCCTTTCAAATGATCTCAAGCCTTGAAGCCAGAGAATTCCCAGAAGGCCTCACTAAAGAATTGACAAAAGTAAAGAAGTACAATAACACAAAAAGAGAAATTTCAGATGTTATTCAGTTCATTATTATTATTATTATTATTATTATTATTATTATTATTATTATTATTATTATTATTATTATGTACATTCTTTACATGTTGGAGGCCAATGATGTTTTAATAAAAGTAGAAATTAATAATAATGAGACCATGGTTTCTTTTTCCGCTGCTGATTATGATTAAATAAATATCGCTTTTTAGTTGAATTGAGGATTATCTGGTACATGTGTTATATTTTGAAAGCAACAGCTACCTAACAGCAACATATTTTTGCACAAAAGAATCCACACAGCACATAAATATTTAGACAAAGCAGCCCTTTCCTTGGATCCTGGAGCATTCTCTCCCTAAGGCTACCAAGTTTGGAGGGGAATGCAATAATGAATTTATTTTCAAGAAGATGTGCTAATAATGTATGAACCTTTTCTCGGTTTCTCCCTTGTCCTTCCCAGTTCTCATTATCACCCTTCCAGCTTGCTTTTTTGTTGTTGTTGTTCTGTTACCAGTTTTCACCCCCTTACCGACCGGGTATCAGTTATCAAACAGAACTTTTTCAGCCAATGAACAGCCTTGTTTACATAGAGACTTGTATTAACAGTATTGAGTATTGTGGTAGGAGGTGGAGAGGTCAGCTGCACGAGGACAGTCGGTTTTACCGTCATCAGGTCATCTGAGGTTAACTGTCGCTCTCAGCTCAGAGGAACACACTGTCAGACGCTGAATGGCCCGACTCAATTAACGATAACTGTCATCTGCAGAGTCACAAAGAGACTTAGTGACATTTTCTTTTTACAGTGTCGTTTTCAGAAAAAGGTGAGGCACTGTGTAAAATGTTAATAAAAAGGGAATACATGATTTGCAAAGCATTTAAACCCCATATTTAATTGAAGGCAGCATATTAAATGTTGAAACTAAGAAATCTTGCTGCTCCCTGATTTTTAATTTTATGCCAGTAAAAAAATCAGCGCAGGGACATGTTTGCCTCTGTGTTGCATCACCTCTTCTGTAAGCTTCTGGCAACTTAGGAAACCAATTGCTGTGGTTTTTGAAAGCAAACTGTTTTCCCATTTTTACTTGATGTATAATTTCAGCTGCTTCTTTTGTCATATTTTTCATTACATGATGCATAATGCACTTTTATTTAATTAAAAAAATATTTTTAAATTGTCCCTTGCAAAGGTGTTACTATTTTAATTAAGCTAAATCAGACTGAAATAACTGCAAAGACCAAGATACATATTATTACTGGCAGCATTTAAGCTTAATTAAAGCTTGATTCAAATTGTCATTGACTGAAATGCCAATTTGAAACCACTATTCCCTAGCAAGGACACCAACCCCAAATACAAATAATGACAAACAGTTATCGATAATGAAGCTACAAGCTAGGTCAGAGGCTGCATTTTGGCCAAAGTCTCACTGAGAATCAGCAGGGACCAGCAGATCCCTCTGACACCTTTGAGAGAGGTTGAAAACCACAGAAAAGGGAGAAGACCAAATGGGTGTGTTGCACATGTAATTTGGTTTACTGCATTACTAAAAATCCTTTGCAAGGCAGAGATAATAATTCCAAAACTCTGGTAAAATTATGCTTCGTTTGCAAATTGGTGCAAGTTGTGCTGAATTTGCTTGCATACTGACTAGTGCCTTTTTTTGCAAAATATACAAAACACAAACTATTTAAAAAAACAAAACAACTAAAACTATATGGAGAAGTGCTTAATAACGTTCCAATTTCCACTGTGTTGTTGCTTCAGATTCATCATTTAGTCAAATTTTTAAGGGAGAGAGCAGGATCAGTGTGTGATTTACAGTACTAGTTGCAAACTGCCAGTCTCTTCTCATCGAATCTCCTCTGTAGAAACATATTGATTGTTCTTGCTGGTGGAGTATGAAATATATCTGAGGCATGCAGCACATCCACTTCCTTCTGGTTGTCTGTTTTCAGTCCAGCTCCTGTCTTACAGGAACTCTGTATTATTGAGGCACAAATGAATGTTAACTTTGACACAGTGTAGTACTGCTCTTATTGCCAGGGTATTTCTTAATGTCATGGATTGGGTGACCCAGAACCAGCTCTTAGTTTCAGTGCTCCCATCATGCACAGAGCAGTTCTCCTTCACCCCATCTATTCTGTTTCACTCTCCATGTATTTATGTGCCACTATTGCATATCAGTATCCTGGTGTTTTCTGTCCTACAGTTTGTGCTTTGTACTGTTTGCAGTGTTATGCACATCTTTTCTTTTTTTTCCCTTTCCCCACATCCCGGAAAGTTGTTGTGGAAAATTGCCACCCTGCGTGGGCCTGGAGATTTTTCTCAGCAGTTTTGTCAAGTGTTTACTTATATTGAGTTTTTGGATCATTGGAGTTCCCTCTCTAATATTGTACAGTGTTTACCTTCAAATGTAACACACTTTGAGTGACTGCGCATTATCCCTAGATTAACTATATCTGCCACGGTTTGAGAAGTATAAAAAGCTATCATTTGTAGCATATTAAATCATTCCATTTTGAAATTTTTAAAAAATTGAGAAAGCAGAAAGGAGGCTGAAATAATTGAACTGCAAGCCAATGTACTCCTAATGCCAGTGCCAAGCCCAGATAAATAAGGAGGACTGCAAATGCCCAGGAGGGGCATTCAGTGTAAAAATCTTTGCCAAATCAAATATGCAGATCATCAAGAATGAGATTTCCATATCAAATCGGTCAAGGCCTAGGTTAACAAGACCGCCACTGGTGCTGCTGACCGGCAGCATGTTGGTGGAAACTCTGCTACTGTTGGGCAAAGACAAAGGACGAGGAGAGTGAGAAGGCATGTTTGGAGGCAGCGAGACAGAAGAATGTCGCGAAGACATGAAGAGGGTTGGTGTTACTGAAAAGGATGTAAAGGGTGGGGTGAGACAGAGGCAGATCTGCTCTGGAGACAGCAGTAAAAAAGAATAAAAAATACTGAATATTTTTTTATCTTCAAAGTGTTAAACATGAATGTTGGCATCACTTGCTAACATAGACAAGGCAGCTTATTGTTTTTTTTAAATGATGTATCTTATTGGTAGCAGAGCTGCAATGATTTAAAAAAAAAAAAAATTTCAATAAAATGCAGCCACACTGGAAACTTCTTTGACATGGTGTCAATCAGTTTGTAGACTCAGTAATAGTTCAGTCAACACCAACAATTGTTTGGCCATTTAAAATTTGGTTTGACGAGAACACGTCACCCAACAATCAAGGTGGTCAACCACATGCTGCAGCCCAAGTGCAAAGCACTGCAATTATTTCCACTGGAAAGCACAAACTATAATAGTGCCCACTGCCCAGGTTTTCAGGCATGTTTTGCAGTAAAAGCTTAACTTTAAACCTAAATACACCCACCTCCAAAACACTTGTGGAGGTGCCACTGAAAGAAGGCTGACAACATCAATTTTACTGTAGCATAATGTGGAGGATGAGTTAACTTTTTGGAATCTAAGAATCGAGCTTTAATCCTCAAGCCTTCTAGAGCTGGAGGAAGCTTGAAGCGTGGGGAGTTTGACGATTGTGGTTGTTTACATTTAGTTGAGGTCACAGCAGTGTTTAGTTATTGCATGTTTGATGGGAAACACTGTTAGTTAAACTGTCCAGTGTACTAAACATCTATCACAGTAAACACCTGGTTCAACTTTGACCTACTGCACTTATCTGTTTCCCATTGAAATGAGGGATCATTTTCACATTTCACATCATATTATGCAAAGCACCAGGATGCAGTAACATATCTTAGGTGAATCTGTTGCACAAGAAGCACGCAGTAAAATATCATTTGACACTGTTTACTGACAATCACCTCTCACAGGAAGACATATTACTCCCTCTGAATCAATAAATTGTTCGAAACTGTATAACCTTCCACTCTTTACTGTCATATCCAGCTTTCTATATTTACAGCATGCTTGTTAGTAGGGACAGCAGTTAATCAAGGTTTGACACCGGTCAGCATAAATTGTGGATTTCAAACATCTAATTACACACCTCGTGCACAGCAAAATTAATTATTTTATGTAAACAGACCATTACTCTAAATGTAGAAATGACTCCGCAGTTATTTTTGTTAAATTCTAACAGACGTCAAGATGCCTGGTTGGCTTTCTGCTGCGACTCGCATTATTAAATCTGAAATCATGTGTTGTACACAACAGAGTCAGCAAAATGCTTCCTGTTCTTTCACAGAACAGGAACTGAGAACCAAATCCTACATTTAATTAAAAATGTTCTCCTGAATATGAATATGAGCTACAGAACTAGTGATCGATACTAGAACTTTTTTTTTTCTTATTGTTCGGCTTACAGTATAACAGCATAATGCTACTATTGTTTGCACAAGTGGTTGTTGGGGGGGGGGGGGGGGGGGGGTATGGCAAACTTGGAAATAGAATAAATTACCTGTGGCTGCCTCTGCAACAGATCACCTTTTCGAGACCCTCTGAGCGGGAGACTCATCTATAAATCACCAAGGCTGCACATCAGGAATGTAATTGTGCTCTCTCCATATGTAATAAGCTGGTAAAAGTGCCTTTTCTCTCTCTGCATCTGATTTACTGCGTATCTATGACTTCCTGCAGCAGTCAGTCTCAGCTAATTGAAATCAGAACCAATAAGATGAACGTGGCATTGCTGGTACTGCAAACTTTCTTTGAAACAGCTTTGTATTTGCTGACTTGAAGGAGTTTCTTCACCAGTGGCTCGCTCGCTTTCACTTGTTAGCAAACGTCTCTGTTCTCATTCTGTAACCACTTTGGTGGCTACACAGCCCTGCAACTGCACACCCCATTGTGCACAGTAATCTGTATGTAAATCACTCACTGACTCTATCATATAACTGCAGTGTATTTATTGCCCACTGGACAACAAACAGTGACCTTCAGTCTTGCAGAATCATGCTAAAAGTTTGCAAGTATTTCCCTAATTGCATATCTCTGCAGCAAGATATGTAGTAGAGTCCTGCTACTGACTAAAGTCACATTTCATACAAGCCAATTCCAAAAATGTTGGGAGCCTGAGTAAAATACAAATAAAAACAGAAATCTTATAAATCCAAATTTTATTCATAATAGAATATGGAAAATATAACAAATGTTTAAACTCAGAAATGTCACTGTCTCACAAAATGATGAGCTCGTTTTAAATCTGATGGCAGCAACATGGCTGAAAAAGTAAGTGGTACTAAAAAGAAACAGCTGGTGGAACATTTTGCAGCTAATTAGGTTAATTAGTAACAGGTCAGTAACATGATTGGGTATAAAAAAGATTACCTCAGTTTCTCAGAGTTTCTCAGAAGTAAAGATGGACAGAGGTTCACCAATTTGCAAAAAAACTGTGTCCACAAATTGTGGAACAATTTCAGAATAATGATCTCCAGCATAAAATTTTTAAGACTTTGAGGATCTCAGCATCTACAGTTCATCATATAATCAACAGATTTTGGGAATGTGGAGAAATCTCTGGGCGAAAGGGACAAGGCCAAAAATCATTACTGGATGCCTGTGATCTTTGGCTCTCAGGCAGATGTGTGAATATGATCCAGAAATGTTGCCATATTCTCTAGTCCAAAGCTCATTTAAACTGGACGAGGCAGAGTGAAAAACGGTTCTGTGGTCAACTGAAGTGAAATCTGAAATTCTTTTTGGAAAACATGAACGCTGTGTCCTCCGGACTAAAGACAAGAAGGACCATCTGGCTTGTTGTCTGCGCTCAGTTCTAAAGCCGGCATCTCTGATGGTGTGGGGGTGCATTAGTGTCTATGGAATTGGCAGCTTGCACATCTGGAAAGGCACCATCAATGCTGAAAGATATATACAGGTTTTAGAGCAACACCTGCTCCCATCCAGACGTCTTTTTCAGGGAAGGCCTTGCATATTCCAGAAGGACAAGGCTAAACAGCATACTGTATCTGTTACAAAAGCGTGGCTTCGTCCAGGTACTGAACTGCCCTCCCTGCAGTCTTTCACCAATTAAAAATATTTGGTGCATCATGAAATGAAAAATACTACAAAGATAACCCAGGACTGATGAGCAGCTAGAATCCTATATCAAACAAGAATGGGACAACATTCCTCTCCCAGAAGTCCAAAATCAAAATGACCTTATTTTATTTCTTATAATTGTACATTTCCTCAGTTTAAACATTTGATATGTTTTCTGTGTTCTATTGTGAATAAAATATAGACTTATGAGATTTGCAAATCATTGCATTCTGTTTTTATTTGCATTTTACTCCCAACATTTTGGGAATTGGGGGTTGTGTATGACTGATAATATTCATCTTTCTAATAGAAGCAAGCCTGCACACTGACAAAAAAAAAAATCTTTGTTGAGGTCACCTAATAAACTGGCAGTTGAACTAGACTACAGGTCAACGAATTCATTCATTGATTTCTCTTGCCTTTCATTGAAACATTTGACAGATAATGATAAGAAATAATGGGAAATCTTTTTTCTGTTTATGGCTCGACATACTCTGTTACCTTCAGCATTTAATTATTGACTCTAGTGTGGCTTATTTCAGTGGTGTGATACTATTTTTTGTTTGTTTGTTTGTTTTTTGACAAATCAAATAACGTCACCGTTATCAGCAAAAGACCAGAGGCTCTAATACTGACTAAAAATTCATGAAATTCTGTCTGTTTTCATAGTGTTAGCTGAGATTGGTTATTCATACCTCACACTGAGCTTTACAGCCTTATGGTATATCTAAGGCAGGAAGGGGTCTGTTTGTATCAGTCAGACTTCAATCTAGGAATCCAAATGGGCTGTATGCTGACTAGTCTCTGAGGACAATCTCAGAATTTTCAAGGCTTACCACATGTACAGTAGGCAGTGGAGATCCAGGCCAACAGCAGGCGCTGCTTGAATACAGCTAAAAAGGTAATAAAAGTTTAAAATACCCTGTGGTGTATATGCTGTGATTGTTGTACCTGGGAATGGCATATATGGTTGGAAAGAGGAGAACCGTGGCTTTCTTTTAATGTTTCGTATGTGTGTTTTGACAACATAGGGACGGAGAAATTTGACTGTATATTTAAGAATTCTGCGCGACGGCCCGCGATCGGGCCGCGGAACGTTAAAGGGTTAATAACTGTTTATCTATATGCAACCAAAGCCTGCTCAAACATGATTGGTCAGTAGAATTAAAACTACAAGTAGAAACCATAAAACCAGAAACCAGCAACAAAAATACTGTAGTTTGCATACAGATTCTGCATATGAATATGCAGACAGCTGTTCATAGAGATGAGTCAGACTTAAATACGGATACAAACATACAGGTTTCTAAATTTTACTGTTGAACATTTAAAGCCTTAACTGTGAAAATAGGATTTAACCATTTCCATAGCCACCCAATCTGGAAGCACATGCCTCCTCATGTGGAACAGGCACACAGCCCTGTGAAATTCCAACAAGCCAGTACTTTGCTATTACAGTAGCTGGTGAACCCAATGGTGCATTTAGCAGCTAAAGAGCCAGATATTTCCCTCAGGAGTTCATGGAAACCAAAACAAATTTTAAAAGGAGAGTTAATATTGGACTGCTTGACATTTGTAAAGCAGCCAGAAATGCAATTGTAAATGAGTGCTAATGGTGATCAAGACTGCTCTGTGTTTAAACATGTTTACTATAGCATCCTTAAGCAGTGAATGTGCCAGTGTTACATGCATCATTTGTGGCCAGACGATGATAATTAATGCAGTACAAAACAAAGAAGTAGAATTGGGAGCAAGCAAAGCCAATCAAGCCTGCTTCTGAAAGGAGATTACCAAGGAGGTGGTGTGGCAAAATCTAGAGCTAGACATCCATATAAATACAAAAACAATAACAACACAATGAGAAAAAGATGTAAGAGGAACAAAATCATAACAACCGCTACAAAGGAATACTCTAATAATTACCCAATGCCAGCTTCCTTGTTAAGAAACTAAAATGTTTCTTGGTGTTGAAACAAATTAATTGCACTTAAATGCATACATACAAAAAATAGCTGGTATTTGTTTGTTAATTATTTACCAAGTTGAACAAAGCATAATTTACCAACAAAGGATGTAACCTATTGTGATATTCTGAATTATGGATGTGGTTTTCTTCAGAAAAAAAAAAAAAAAAATATATATATATTTATATATATATATATATATATATATATATATATATATATATATATATATATATATATTAAAAGAACAAGTGATGTATCTGAGTCATCTTTCCTGTTTTTATTTAAAAAATTAGATTTGACTCTGGGTGTGAATCTATATTTCAGGCAACAAATGCACGGCTTGGACTCTTTCCAACACTAATGTGTTCTTTTAATGATTGATGTCTGCAGAAAAGCCTAACCAAAGTCCACAACACTCAGTGATCTATTACACATCCTGAGTCTAACCTTGATTAAAAGGGTTCAATGCATAACTCACCATTAGTGGATGTTTCCAAGTGGTCTTATCAGAACTATCAGTCTTCATTGCAACATTGCTGGCTTCACCAGGGCTGGCTACTTAATATTCATACACAGATAGATAAGAAGGTATTGTGTTACCTTCACAAAGTGTACAGCGTGTGCAGAATGGATTAATCACTGAGTCACAATGCACAGGGGAATAGACTGTGGGAGCTGTCATAAACAGATAAGCATAAATGAAAGCTGAGCGTGCACTGTGGTAGAAAGTCCTGCTGTTAGTTGCAGAAAAGAGCTGACTGTCCTCTGAGTTTATGGTTTGATTTCTGTGCCATCTTAAAAGTGACTTCATTATCAGCGGGGTGGCTAAAAACAGCCACTGACCGCAGGTTACGGCTCTGATAATGTCACTGTCTTTATCATTATTCAGTGTATTTTAATTTTATCTAGTTATAAAGTTTGCAGATGATTTTAAATACCAGGGAAAGGTCACATGGTTTTAGTAGAGTACCATAGCAATGTACCATTTGAGCATTTGAAAAAACTGTTGGGAAAACCATTACACTGCAACATGGCATGTTCACTCAACTAAACAAGGAATTCCTTCTGCAGGGTTCTTTTTTCCCCAAAATATGAGTTATGTTTATATAATCACACAATATTTTGTCCATACATCCATTTACCACCACTTAGCCAGGTCCAAGTCGTGAGGGCAGCAATCTATGCCTCTCTCTCCCAGAGCACATCCTCCGGCTCTTCCTCTCTCCAGCATGTCCAGGGTCTGCCCCAGGGCCTTCTCCCAGTGGGACATGCCCAGAACACCTCACCCAGGAGGCATCAAGGAGGCGGCCTAGTTAGATGCCCGAACCACTTCAACTGAGCCAAAATCTTTTGTGGTAAACGTAATTATGCCCGCCAGACACGAACACACACATACAGGATTGTGATCTCACTTGGCAGCAGCACAGCCTGTCCTCACACCTGACACAGTAATGTGCAGAAAAGCTACAAATTGGTGCCTAAAAATTCCTGGGAATGCAGATAATTAAGTGTCTGACACTCAAACCCAGACCCCCCCCCTTCTTCTCCTTTATCTTGAAATGAAAGCCCATACCAGTACCGATAACAGTTATTATTTTTTATGAGGTGGTATAATAAGTTTCGTGACCCCATCCATAAAAAAATACTTTGTTTAATTTTGGATGATCTGCCCTACAAGGTAGCGTCCTTGAACACTTCTGGGCTGGTTCCAGCACACTTGCTTGTTTTAGATCAATCTCTGAAAGCATTGTACTGACAACTTGTAAGTTTGCGTCTGTGATGCCTGCTGGATCTCCTCCACTGTGTCTACAAAGCAAACTTTTAATTTGGATTTCAGTTTTTTGCATCACAACTAGCCAAATCTGGCGAGTAGAAGCTGGTGAGTGAAGTGATGTCACAATGGCACGCACCACAGTTACATAGCTCACATGTTTAGAGGCATCACTTACCACAAGGCAAGGCAGGCAAATGCCTTGGGCCCCAGACCATTTGGGGCCCCCGAATGCTAACAAATTTTAAACTACGGCAGTGGCGTGCATGATTCTGACAACCATGAAAGTCCCTGAACAAAAATGAAGATTCCAGTTGAAGTCCGCTGCTTGGGGCGCATTTGAGTCGGTGCATTTTAATGTAAATGCAGACAAGTCTTGAAAAGCAGGTGAAAAACATGTACATCACTGGCCTAAATGAATATGGTCTTAGGCAATTCTTTTGTAATGTTTTAATTGTTGTTTTATAGGTCATGTTGTTGTCAGTGGTGTCAAGTTATTTATGACATAAATGCAATGAAGGCTGGTTGAAGGGCACCTTCTGAATTTTTGCCTAAGGTGCCAACAGAGACCACTGCACATGTTCCTCCTGCCTCTGGATGTTACAATAAAACTATAAGGTTTAAGAGGACCTGGGAGAGGACCTCACTGTGTACATCTCAGTGAATATTCAATTACATTTTATTTATATATTGCCAAATCACAACAACAGTCACCCTATTGTAAGGTAAAGATCCTACAATAATAGAGAGAAAACCCCAACAATCAGATGACTCACTATAAGCAAGCTCTTGGCGACAGTGGAAAAAATAACTCCCTTTTAACAGGAAGAAACCTCCAGCAGAACCAGGACTCCCCTGGAAGGGGCAGCCATCTGGGAGTGACAGGAGGGAGACAGGACAAAAGAAACACTGTGGAAGAAAGCCTTTATGACAGTGGTCTATTATAAAGCTTCTCGCCTGTTTGCGTCAATCCTTTATGTTGTGGCTGCAGTTTTCTATTATCTCTGGAAGCAGGTTTGACTACAAATCCACTGAAATCTACAGCTTCTGCCATTTACACGGGCATGTCCTGTTAGAGGACCTGCCAAGCTGTGGGGGCCAGAAGCTTTTTTCTGATTGTTTGTACATGTGCACTGCGGATAAACATCTGGTCTTTACAGGAAACGAATGGGAGACAAATGTGCTAGAAATGCTGCTGCTGCCTCTGGTTTCACTGCTCTGAGATCAGTTATGATCTGCACTTTGTGTGGAAACAGAGCTAGAATTTACAAGTAAACAAGCTTCTGTGATTTATCACCATAACATATAACAGGTTTTCTCTTACTAATCACCTTGGCCAACATGTGTGAAATAGAATATCTTTTAGCACATTAGCAAAGAAAGTCTTTTTGATGGAGACTTGTCGTGTCCAGTTTTTTTAAAAAAAACATTCAGCATTTTTTTGTTATTTTGTAAATATATTTTAACGTGTTTTCTAAATTCTAGGCATAGCCTTGTTTTTTCTGCAGAATAATTACTTTTACTTTTGATACTTTATGTACAGTTTGCCAATAATACACAGTTTATGTGTCATGAGGAGTTTTGATAGTGTGGTGTTGCTGCTTTTACTAAAGAAATAGTTCTAAAGAATCCTACAACATCTAATAATAATAATAATAATAATAATAATAATAGTAATAATATATTGACAGTAAATGGTAAATAGACAATAACTACAGAAGAAATACTATTTTACAATTCTTCAGCCAGGAAGGAGTGCAGAATAAAGAAGATGTCCTGGAAGAGTGCAGCAAGCAGCAGGAGGCTGTCAGCATATGTGACAGAATGTGGGTTATTTTTTGTTGTTGTTATTGTTTGTGGGGGCGTGTGGTCACTGTCTTTTTGTAAACATCACCATATGCCACTGGACATGATGCCCAAAGGGGAGACTGTGCAGTGTTTTTTTGTTTGTTTGTTTGTTTTTAGATATAGTTTTTAAGAAGTTTTTTTTTTTTTTTTAAAAATTGATCACAGCAATGTCTGTGGATTATGTAAGCCAGTGTTTCTGCGAGAACCACATGAGGCAGAGATGGCATCTCAAAAACTGGACAAATTAAAAACTGCTTGGCTGTTATATATGTTTAAGCAAATTGCAAAATAAGTTTCTTTTGTAATCTGGGTGTACTAGCCCATTAAAAGTGCATGATCAAAGTTCATTTTCTAATTTTAGCATCCGAGGGTTAAGAAAGCAGGGCAAACCACAACCCTAGACAGTTTAAAAAATACACTTAGATACCAGAACGAATGCAGAGACACACATATTGGCTAAATTAAGCACACGTCAAGTCATATTAGTCAGATAATCCATTAAAATGCCCCAATGGGCAGTGAAGAGGGCCATTCCAGTGACTCAAAGTAGTGGATGAGGCCTAGCAGAAACTGATCTCAGCACCTGTCAATCAAAGCGGCCAAGGGAACAATCCAACTACTGACAGAGGCCAAAACTGCTTTTTTGTACCAGGCTGTAAAATTGCTTGTTAATGCTTCAAAACTGAGGATTTTAACAGGGAAGTCTATAGGGATTGACTCCCTTTTGGAACCAGCTTCAAGTGGCACCTAGAGGAACTGCAGTTTTCAGCACTCCCATTTGGCATCATTTGGCTTCATTTTTCAGCTCCTGAGGTTACTTCCTTGCCACAACACCTTGCATTCAGCAGTACGGGATGCCCTTATGAGCAACTGCAGCAAGCAGCAGCAACCCAGTTTGCTAACCATCCATCACTGCAGTACAGCAATTTACCCAAACAGCAAAGCGGTGTCAAAAATACCGGCAACACAAACAAGGAAAGAAAATGTCCCCAAACTATAGCTGTGGAGGCGGCGGGTGAACAGATAAACAACTTTTCAAAGCAGGATTATGGTGCTGTATATGTCAAGGCCAGGATGCGTGGGCCTTGTCTCTAAATGTGGCACAGCAAACGGTGGAGGAGAGCTAAGCCGGCATTCATGGAAGACGCACAGTAGCTGCCCAAATGGGCTTGTTAGGGGGCAAAGAGGGAATTCATCAGTGCACAAGATCACGGCTGACAGAGGAGCTTGTTAACTGTAGTAGTGTAGCCAAGAGGTGGCTCATTAGGGAGAAGCACCAGTAGCCTACATGGGCTTTGCTGGTCTCACCAGATGGCTGTCCGTCTGGATGATGAAGGTTATCGACATCCATCATTAACAAATGATATGCAGTATATTTTTTGTGCATGAAATAGTATAGAAAGCACTGATTCCAGTCATGGTATGACTTTGTCACAACTTGATAACTGAAATTTTATATCATAGAGTGCCAAAGTCTAATTCACTGGGGGGGAGAAAGAGCTCCATTTTCAGTTTATCCTGAGCTTCTGCTTAACAAAGTTTGTTGGCGGCACTGAAACATGAATCCTGTTGCAACATTGCCCCCTACTGGTGCCACTGACTGGAACTCCAGCTTGATGGAGGAGAGATACAATCAAAACATGTTTTTTTCCCCATCACTCGCCCCTCAATGGACTCTTCACGTGTTGCCAGCTGTCATTGTAAATAACATATTGTTTGCAATCACTCTGTCTAAATAAGTACAACCCTCTTCAGCTTGATTATCACACAAGACAAGTTTCAAGTGAGGGCCAATAAATCATTACTCATCATTCAGTGAAGGAGAAATACACGCTGCAGCAGCCACGTCTATATCAGAAGTGGGACTCATTCATTTAGATAGTCTTTGCAGGGATGCTTCAACCAAGTAGCAGATGATTTATTTGCTTTCTGTTGGAACACATATCTGAAAATGAAAAGTATTGTTGCATGTTATTACTTTGAAGGTTGATTGAATGTGAATTTATACACTAGTGATGTGACCAGAAAATGCTGGAACTTAATTAAAAAACTGTGAATTCTGTAGTGGGGAACATCAGTAAGTAAGATGTAATAATTGAGGATGCAATCAAGGCACAGTGATGGAGCTGGAATAATAAAGAGTTTTGTTTTTGTTTTTCCTAGATAACTGCTTTTCATTAAAAGAGCTTTAATCGCTGCTGGTGCAACAGTAGCCATGAGAACTGTTCTTAAATTCTTAAAAATCTTTATCTAAAGGGTTATTTGAATAATTAAGATTCATTACATGTGTTAAACTGCTTAACTTTGGAAGCTGCACTTATACATTTGGCTCTTGGTTTAAAGGAAAAAAACTTGATTGAGTCAGCAAGTCTGAAATTGTCCTCAAGTGCTGTCACTTCCAGTTAATTAAATCTTACACTGAGAAATTAGAATGAATTACAGGAAGATGACTCCAGAAAAGCCATATTGCATTTCAATTAATCAGTTTCAACTTTAGCACCAATTCAAATAACTAGAAATAAGATAATTTACAGAAAAATATCAATAATTCAAAATAAAAGACACGCAATCAAAATTCAACTTAGGTTGAAAAGAGTTAGAAAAATGTATGCATAGGGAAACACCTTGCAGCACCACTTCCAAGCTGACACTATCTGACACTTTTATCATGCAAATCGTTATTGCTGAATGGGACAGAAAAGTGATGGAAGGAAAAGTTTTATGGTCAGATGAGACAAAGACCTATTTGGCCACAATGATATTGCCTGGTCTTATGAGTTTCTGCTGCAACATTCAGATTGTAGAGTCAGAATTTGGTTTGCACAACATGAAAGCATGGATCCATCCTGCCTTGTATCAATGGTTCAGGCTGCAGGTGGTGGTGTAATGTCAGGGATATTTTCTAGTGACACTTCAGTCCCCTTAGTATCAAGTGAGCATTGTTTAAACCTCACAGCAAACCTGAGTATCGTTGCTGGCCATGTCCGATGGACATGGGATCTTCTAGAGGCTGCTTCCAGCAGGATAATGCACTTGTCACAAAGCGAAAATAAATCTCAAACCAGTATCTTGAACACGAGTTCACTGTACTCAAAACCAACAAAGCAGCTTTCAGATGTGATGGAACGGAAGATTCTCATCATGGATGGGCAGATGACAAATCTTCAGCAACTGTATGATGCTATCATCTCAACATGGCCCAAAAGCTGACCTGAGGAATGTTTCCAGCACCTTGTTGAATCTATTCCATGAAGCATTAAGGCAGTTCTGAAGGCAAAAGAGGGTCCAATCCAGGACCAGTAAAGTTTACCTAACAAAGTGGCCAGTGTTGGTCTATCTGGAAATCTTGGTGAATCTGTATCTCAGAATTAATCTTTATATTATGAAATACAAAATTTTAAATGGAAATACTTGATATGAGCACATTACAGCTGGTATGGTCATCTTTGTGAAAGTTTATCCTTTCACAGGCAGAACTACTTTTGTTCAGCCATTTGTCAGTGTTTAGCCCATTCTTCCAGATTAAGTGATTTATCACTTTACAGTGTGCAGGCTCTGTATGGCCTCTTGGCACCTGACCAAAACTGGGACACTATCAGGAGTGTATGCAAATGCTCATTCTGCAGAAAAAGTCTTGAGATTTGTAACAACCCAAAATAATATACCAAGTAAACAGCTGTAGCTTTTTTATTGGCAACATATTTTTCCCCCTTTGGTTCAAAATAAAGTGTCCTAACTGCACTCTGTGTTCTTATGAGTGGTCACATAAGAAAAGGGCTCACAGAAGCACCACTTAATTTATTGAAGAGTGGGTACAAATAGACAAAAGGCCTATTTTAATAATTTCAAAACCGAGTTCATGCTGCGAGAAACAGGACAAGCATCAGGTACATGTACAAATGGCTTCATTTAATTTACGCATTTCACAAACAGGAACTTATGAGACAAATGTACAGGAATTATTTTGCCATTTTATTTTTTTCTTCACATTATTGCTTTACAGTAAAATGCATTGGTTGGATATGTCCAGTATAGCAAGACAATACATTCATATAAGTTATACGGATGTCCTCAGTAATGTTTTGTAGTAACTAACTTTACATGAAATATATTTTTAATCATTTATTACTCTTGACAAACAACTCCCACGTCACATTGAGCTCACAGTGCATCAGGTCGCATTCAGTCAAATACATACCAGTCCCCTCTGTCCATTTCAAATGTGTGCCCTAGAGTTTGTGCGAAATTAAGTGCACAATCTGGATTTTCGCAGCACTACAACAAATATGGCATCTCAAGTCTATTTTCCCCCCTCCCCTCTTCTTCCATTAAAAAAATTGGATTAGTAAGAGATCAGAAAAACCAGAGGCTGTACGCTGTGTCTCAAGACTACAACAAAAAGAGGAGCAGTGTTTAACCCTGCTGTGGCATTACCACTTAAACCTGGCATGTCAAAAGACCACACAGAGCAAAAAAAAAAAAAAAAAAAAAAAACCCAAAACCTAAAACACTGCACATTCTGAATCAACTCAAGTACAGTACAAACATGCCTTCTTCGATGAAAGCATCAAAAACAAATAGGCCATGTATATACAGAAGTGCCACTAAAAAAGGTGAGAGGGTCAAAGGACTGTTGTACAAGGGTGTCAGCAGGTGAATCCACAGTCATTTAACCCTGACAGAGTAGCAGTTTGGGGGGAGGCTGTCTGACTTTTTTTGAGAAGGAAAAAACATCTTTAAAGCCTGCGCTCACACAAAAAAAAAAAAAAAAGTCAGTCTCCAGGGCAACTGAGGAAAGCCATCCATCCAACTATCCTGTGTTCACTGCTGCCCCTGACCTACTTCAGCCAGGGCTGGTGGAGAGTTAATGCCCTTGTGCAAGAGAAAGATGAAAAAGGATTGTGTGTAGGAGAAACCAGACTACCCAACAAAGCCACTGCTCCAGACACTTCCATCCTTTGCACTCAGTTCCTCAGCTGTCACAAACACACTTGTGAGCTCACACATCGAGTACTAGTAGACAAATTGACATCACATCTTCAAGGGTTCCCCCCCATCCTTATATGGCATTCTTGCAGGGGGGCCCCCTCTGTCACAGAAATTCTTTACATTGAGATTGCATATACAAGTGCCTGCTGCCCACAGTGGAGCAGAGGGATATTTTCAACAACACACTCCACACATTTTTGGAGTTTTTAAGTCTCTGCACATCGCTTGTGGACTCCTCACAGGCATTTTTGCATGATGTCAAAATGTCTGGATTGCAGTGTGGCTCATAGCTGCCGATTTTTGTAAGAGTGGGCAGGGCGGCATCCATGGAGACGCCCGGAAGCCCTCAGCCTTTTGCTGTGCTGTGGAGGAGTTGCTTTTGATGTCCCAGCATGCACTGCAGACAGGAAAGTGTGCTCATGTTGTTAACGAGGTTCCAGTCCGTTTCAGAGTCCAGAGCCCGGTGTGAGGAAACATAGCATGGGCCCGCACACATGCACACAATGTTCTCTGGCACACACGTACGCACAGTCACACGGACACTTATACACTGAAAATACACACGCACGGAAGGAAGCACTAGTTGATTCAGAATGAGAGGACGGCTGTTAAAGTGCAGTATCTACATGTAACCAAAAAAAAAAAAATATCAAGAGACCCTCACCATCTCCACCTGTGTTTCCCTGATAACTGACGGCTGTGGTTGCCCCCTCTGTCCTGGGTAGAGGAGCTGCAGTAGCCCCCTGCAGGCCAGAAGGTATTATAGCAGACAGTGTTGAAAACCATCTGGTTTCTTTGCATTTTTTTTTTTTTTTAACTAACTTCATGCTGATGCCATCTCAAAATGAGAAAGCCACCTGATGAGAAAGACTGGATTCATCCCACAGATGCAAGTCATTTTTGTTTTGCTTTTTTTCCAAACTTGTGCATTGGGAAAGGTGGAATGACGCGTCACTGAATGAAAATAATGCTGGAGTGGAGTCACCACCACCAGCCAGTATCTGAGTGGTCAAATCTCCTTACAGCAGAAATCAAAAAAATTTCCATGTGCAATTTGTTTCAGTGAAAAACAGGCAATGTCCAATACTTGCAACAGGCTCTCCTCCATATTTCATACTAGACAAAACCTTGTTCTGAATAAAATACAAAAAAAGTGTTTACAAATTTACATTGTGCAGTGCTGCATATGCATAACACCTCTCACAGTCATCGGATCTGGACTGCGGTACAATTTGACACAAAGTGTCCAGACAAAAAAAAAAAAAAAAAAAAAAAAAAAAAAGGTCTTTTTTTTTTTAAGAAAAAGTAAATCTGATCAAGCAGATGAGGGTTAGGAGCTGCACAGGGTGAGTGAGTGAAGCGCTAACAGTAACTGCTCCCTGATGCCAAAGGCCATGCCAGGAGAGTCAGGTCCAAGTTGGAGGAGGGGAGCTGCCAAGAACAAGACCCTCCTCCAGAAGGTTCAAGAGGGAGTGCGTCTTTGGGTTCTTGGTAAATCTTTTAGGAATAACTTCAAGGAAAGTTCTGTGTGAGGGCTTTGACTGGGATCAAGGTTTGGGGTTTGTTTTTATTTTTTTTTTTCCTTTTTTCTTTCCTCAACAGACTCTTTTGGTTTGTGGAAAAGCTTTGGAAATGGTGTGTGAATCTCTACAACGTTAACATTGAAAACACACCAACAAATAACAGGGGCACTTATGATTCTGGAGGTCCCCAACATCTAAAGGCATGCTAGATGGGTAGAAAGATAGCAGGTGCACAGAGGAACTAAATACTGCAGTAACAGGCAATGCCCCAAACAATGGGCACTGAGGACCGGCACTGTGTGACAAGGAGACAAATCAGAGACGTAGAATGGCATCCATTCTTACAGCTTACTGCCTAGTAAGGAAATTAGATTCATATTTGGGACAAAAGGATTACAAAGAAGAGAGAGTGCAAAGGAGAAGAACAGTCTGCTGATAGGTCCGTGTTATTGTAGAAAAGAAAACTGGGGGTTGCTATGGGAGCCTTGAGGTTTCCATATTCGAGGCATGCTGCTGTGCTCTACTCCTCCATACACATGGGAAGGTTGACAAAAGTGAAGACGTTGTATTCTATCATGATAGAGAAGCAGAGGAAAACAGCGTACAGGAGGAGGACGTACACGCCCAGCTTCAAATCCAGTCGCCACTTGTTCAGGTGGATCCCCAGCACCTGTGAACACACAAATCAAATCCTGAGCATGAATCTGGACTTTGAGCAAAAACAAAAAAGGTCACTTTTCTTATTAAAAACTCATTTCTCCACACACAAAATATAAATAAAAAAAAAAAAAATAGAGAAATCTATTATTTATGTAGTGGTAAAGTCTGTTAAGACAAAACTGATGAAGCAAAATACCATCCAATTTAAACTTTCACAAAACAGCTTATTAATGTGCAATTAAGTTTTATGAACTCTGTGCTGACTACACAGTAATGAGACAAGTTACACCACCTCCATCTTTGATCAGTGTTTCAAGTTCACCATTAAGCACATTTGAGCTCCTCCAGTTGGCGCACTTTCTTTTTTTTACTCACTGCAACAATTTCCACTCATAATTATGCATTTATTTACATCTGCATGCTGACAATCACAAATAATAAAATGCGCTCAAGTGGAAAATGACATGGACAATGCCTGGGACTCAGCAGCGCAAATTCGTGACTGATACTGCTGCACAAAATCTAACTACCGTTTGTAGAAGCAATATTTGTTGACCACTGACTATATGGGGATTCATGTATATCTGATGTCACACTGTGAAATTTATGAATGTATCTGTCTGACTAGAAGGATATCACATTTCAGTTTATTGCCGAATGCAGCAGAAAGGTTAAAGTTTCAATATTTCAGAATTCTGAATTTTTAATGCCAATTACATTATATAAACAGGACAGTACTAATCAAATAGTGATCTTATTTATCTATGTAAAAATACCTTAAAGGTTGACTTTAAATGTATACTTGAGCAGTAAGCCATGTCACGTTTCTGGAAGAAGTTGGAATCTGACCGCAACATGTAAACATTTTATGCTCACCGTGAGGGCCACAGAGCCCAGCAGAAGCACCACCGAGTACACGAGCCCCCGACTGTTAATCATCACCTGAAACACAAAAATGACTCATCTGCACCTTTCATCTAGTTTTTGGTGGTTTCATATACACTTCCATACAGAAACGAGTACAAATTCTTGTAGAGTAAATTAGCCCCTCACCACTGATCCATAGCTAACGCACATGGTTTGCATCGCCCAGGGAACCCCGAGTCCCACGAGAATATCAAACACATTACTGCCAATGGTATTGGACACTGCCATGTCTCCCAAACCTGCAAGAAAACAAAGACCAAACAGAGTTATTTAAAAACTTGAAAGTTTTTCTTCTAGACTTTTAGGTCAAATAAAAAACACTTCACTTGCAGCTATTCTTCTGTTCTGTACCTTCTGGTATTCACGAGGGCCCTAACCTTATTCAGCTGGGAAAGCAATGACGCATGCCTGCACGTAACATCTATAAACAGCTCTGCACTATTTTCTCTTGTTCCTGTGATCTTGAGTACTTTGTACATCCCTACTTGAAGAGGAGCGCAAAAAGAAAAAAAAACAAAAAAACTTTGCACATAAAAGACAACTGACAGCTTTGAGCATATGCTAAGCTAGTTTCTTTAAAAAAAAATAATTTTACAGCTTTGCATTTCTAAATTCACACCTGCAAAACACATTTTCCATCTGTAGGTTTTATGCAATTATGTATGTAAATAACTGCCATCTCCAAGAAAGTTAGGACAACATGCGACGCAAACTAAACAAATGTAAAGATGAATTTGGAATTTAAATTTTATATCTGAGCAACATGTTTTTAAAAAGTTGAGAGAAGGTCAATAATACTGGAAAAGTTGTTCACTTTTTTTTTTAAAGAAAGAAAAAAAGCACATCAGAACATACCACAAATAAATTAGAAGCAGGACTGGGCCATTCTTAAGTGAAGCTGGGGATGGATTCGTGATTGTGACAGAATGCAAGGGCAAATACTTCAGTTTAACAACAACAACATTATTTCACAACAAAAAAATTGAAAAGAATTCAGGGATTTAATTAAGTCCAAATTAAAACTGTACAATGCAACTGGGAGTGGGGAGGAAGCAGTCCAGAAACCCTGGTACCTTCTCTGGGAGATGATAGTCATAGTAAAAAGGCCACCACAACCCTTTTCTATCACAACATAATGAAGTTCTGGTCCTTGCCAATTCTTAAAAATCAGGTAAATAGAACCTCAGGTGAACAACAGAACAGAATGCACAGTCATTTTTTTAACAAATGCTAAGAAATGAAGCAGCAGTGTGAGGAAAACTAAGTACACCCCATGATTGTTATTGCTCCTAAAAGGTATCCAAACAGTTTTCTATAGGTTGTTATCAGTCTCTCACATTGGTGTTGATGAATTTTGGCCTGCTTTCCTTTACATCGTTGCTTCAGTTCATTAAAGTTTAGTCATTCATTTATGCACAGCTCTCTTAAGGTCCTGCTACAGCAGTTCAGCCAGGTTGAGGTCTGGACTGCTGTGCTTGGGATCACTGTCCTGCTGCATGACCCAATTAATGCTTTAACTTTCAGATGGCCTCACATTTGACTCTAGAATACTTTGGTAGACAGGAGTTCATGGTCAACTCAGTGACTGCAAGGTGCCCAGAACGCTGTACTACGAAACAAGTTCAACATACTCAGGGTATATTTCCATTACCTGGATTCACTTACCCCAAACAGCTAAGTTAACCCAGGGTTTCCCCTGCACGTTCACACGAAAGAGATGGCACTGCCACCATCTGACCAATCACAAATTATGGATATTTTACTGGAAGCAGAGCGGCTGACTTTACAAAAGGAAGATGAAACTATACTATGGAAAAAATATGAATAGGTTAAACAGCTGCTGCAGATAAAGCAGTAATATGAGTGCTATGAGTAATAGAGTATTAAAAGTGTGTGCTTTAAGTGCTTTGGTCAGTAGAACTGAAAAAGAGCTGCTGTATTAATAAAGTCTAGCCTATTTGAAGCCAGAAAAGAAAGACGGCAGAAATGCTGACTGTACAAGTTAACAGACTTATTATCACAACTATATCATTAAAACAGGAGAATCTTTTACAATTAAGCATTTCATTAAATTAATGTTTAAAGGACAGTTTTAGTTTTTAATTCTCTTGGTGTTTAATGGACTGAGTGTAAAGATTTAAAATACACGCAACACTTTAGACCCTCCAGTCATTTTTACACAGAGGTCCAAGTGATCTTCCAGGAATGGTGACACCATTTCCGAGAATTGATTGGTCAGTAGGCAATTGATCTCCAATCTGCCCCAGGGAAGGTTAGGTTCCCAGTATAAGTTACCATGGCGGTATATCCTGGTAAGTCACCCACCTTTGTAGTACAGAAAACCCAGGGTTAACCCTGAAGTTACCTGGTTAAGACTGAATCCTGCTTCTGGTCCTGTGGCTGCAAAACAAGCCCAAAATCTCAGCCCTCCAACACTGTATTTGACAGTTGATACAAGTTGTTTGTGTCGATATGCTGCATTTGGTTTTCACCAAACATGGCGCTGTGTATTTTGGCCAAACATCTCCACTGTGGTCTTGACTATCCAAAGGACAGGTCTTCTGTTTTGTTCAGATGCAACGTTGCAAAACTAAGCTGTGGCCATACTTGTTCAGTCTTCTTCTAATTATACCATCAGGAACTTTAACATTTAGTGTTACCTGAGATCTGTAGGGTCTGAGATGTAATGTTTGGGTCCCCCTACCCACATTTCTGAACACTGCTCCATCTGACCTTAGCGTGAATTTGCTGGGATGTCTACTCCTGTGAAGATTGGTAACAGTTTTGAGTGTTATCCACTTGTGGATAATTTCTCACTGTAGAATGATCAGCCTCAAATTGCTTGGAAATGGACACATAAGCCTTTACAAATTGACTGGGCTGTGAAAGAGTGGTTCAGGGAGAATGAGACATCTTCACACATGGGTTGGCCACTGCAGACCACTGGGCATCTTTGGGATGTACTGGAAAAAACTTTATACAGCAGTCCAGTTCTCCCATCAATACAAGATATTGGCAAAATATTAATGCAAAAAGTTGGGACATAAGCTTATAAAAATGATGCCCTGGTGAATGCATGCTGTCAAAGCTAAAAGGTAGTCCAACTGAATATTACAGTGAATAATCACAACATTCATTGCAGAATCATAAAACCACAGATGGAAAAGTGGGGGAAATAAAAAAATAAATATACCTTGCCGAGCCACAATGAGACTGGCTATGCAATCTGGGACACTGGTCCCAGCTGCCAGGAAAGTGATGCCCATGATGACATCCGGAATTCCCAGAGTATAGCCGATTATTGTCACCTGAAAGTATACAAGCATGTCAGTGCTCAAAAATGGCAATATAAAGCAAGACACACAAAACTTTAAATGTTCCTTTATGAAAAACATGTTGAACCATAGTGGGAACCTTTAGAGTCCATTTCAGTATGTAATGGATGGTTTCAGTTGACTATGCTGTTGCTAATATGCTACAATATTTGGAGCCACTGCTAGCACACTTCAGGCTACATCAACTATTTTTTAAGTTCTGTAAACAATTAAAAAATAAATAAATAAATAAAAAAAAAAAATGATCAGCTTAACTGCAATTAGACATTGCTATAGGCTACTTGGGTTACAGCTATTCTTTTGCTCCTATTAGCTTGCTGCTAACCATGCTAGTTACCATACTAGCTACCATACTGCCATTTAAGGCCACCATCACCAATACTACATTCCAAGAACTTTATAGGCCAACTTGTGCATTTCTATTACTACTACTACTACTACATTAAAGCTACTTTCAGCTGCTTCTTTATTCACAAGGGGTTGCCACAGCGGGTAACTCCACGTTTGATTTGGCAGTTTTTAACATCAGATGGCCACCCTGATGCAACCCCAAAGGAATCTGTATGTCCACCCAGGATTAAACCAGGGATCTTTCACTTTAGGCAAATGTAGAATGGTTACATTGTATTACAGAGGTGAAGAAGGAGTCTTAACCAAAGGGAAGCTTTATGGATTTATAAATTTCAGGTCACAAAATAACCTGGCTTAAACTAGGATTTTACTTTTTATAAATCTGATTTGCCTTTGGAGATGCATCACATCTGTGTGCGATGCTGCTGTGTGTTCATCTTTGATCTGGATTGAATTTTGAGAACATTTTGGACTTGGTGATATCCTTTTGGGCTCCTGTATCTGTACAGGTTTTGAGGATTCCTCCTACTAGCAGAGCTTCACTGGTGGATATTCCACTCTCACCCTTGGTGGAAGCTTGCCATTGCTGGAATACCATAAGTGGAAGGTCCGTATTGGCGGAACACCACTAGAAAAGATCCATTGTTCTCATGAACTCGGTTTCACTTCCTGATGAAGGCTTGCGGGCCAAAACATTTGGGGTTTTTTTGGTGTGTTTTTTTTTAAAAAGGTTGTACCTAACCATGCCAAGACATTTTAAATGTTATTTGAGAAGCGTGCCTCGGAGTGCTTTCATGACTTAGTTTCTCTCTTCCAAAGAAAACCTCAAATACAAGTGGAAGTGAGCCTTCTCAAAAACAGTTGAGCACTACACACACAAAAAAATAAAGGTAAATTTTGTACCCAAAAGGTACTTTTATCAGGAAAGTTCCCTCTAAGTACAGAGATGGACCCTTGGGGTGATTTACTGTGGACCATCAGAGGTACAAAATCACTGGTCAGAGCAAATGGTACAAAAGTGTACCAGTAGAAGTCAGTGTTGGGTGGGGTGTTTCCTCCCAGGCGACAAAAAAGGCGCCAGAGATGTAAAATGGCGGACTCTCCGGTTTTATGCAGCCTGTCCACCGAAGAACTTATTCAAAAAATATCTAAAGCTGGAATAAAAATGAATGAAGACGAGGCAAGAAGATTCAGTGGTAAGTAATCTGACCTATTCATGTTCATGGTCTAACTCAGTCTCCATTCATTTAAAATTTCAGACTAACAGTACCTAGCATGTTGTGTGCACAGGGCGTTACCCAACTTCTCTGCAATTTCAGAATATTAGTATTTTAGTGAAGTACTATCACAAGAGCTAAGTAATTCCATCTTTTTTTGTTTAACTACTTTGTTTGGGGCTTGTACAGTATTAGCTGTGGGGTCTCCTTTAAAGCTCCCTTCAGCTCAGCTACACCATCTATCCTAAAAAAAAAAACTCAGCGAAATTTACTTGAACTAGAAGCTGCATTTCTAGCTTTTGTTATTTTGGTTAGATTTGAATTACTAGCTGCCTTTAACAATAATAATTGACAACGTGTTTGTGTATTCTACAGTGTATTGATGAGGTTGACAGAATTCACCCTTCAACATCTGCCATCTGTCAAGACGGCTTTGCTGGTGTCTTGTTAAATGTACTTAAGCTTGCACAGGGAAAGTCTGTGCTGGCAAAACAGCACTATGACGCAAGAAAAGATGCCCTGGCTGAAGATCTACCAGGTAGTCACAATCATCTTGCTAATAAATGTGAAAGTAGATCTGCTGTAGTTACGCTCTGTATGATTTTTTTTTCTTTTTTTGCATTTGAGGAATCGACTTAAGGGCTGGACTCATCCTCCTGCCATCCATCTTCAGAGAAAAGATTGAACACTACATCACTTTGGGAAAGGTAGGCATCTGAACTGTAGTAAGATCTTCTTCAAATAAGTGAAGAGGAAAGAAAAATGACTCGAGTAAGGAATTATTTTTACTATATTGATCACCATTTAACATATTTAAAAGTTGTATTACTTAATATTTTAAACTTGTAACTTAACACTAAGGTTTTTAAATTATTTTACATAAATTAATTGGAAAAAATGTCTTTTGCTGCTTGGTTATTTATTTATTTTTTATTTTTTCTTAATTTATATAGAAAGATGCTGCTACACCCTATCCAACCATTCAACTGGTGGATAATAAGTGGAAGACGGTGATGACCAGTGCCGGGCCCAGTCTGGTGAAAGTAGAGTAGATGTTATGTCACTGCACGGGCCTAAGTGAAGCCTTTATAACAGCCTTCAGTATATATTTTGTTTTCAACATTACATTCTTCTGTCTTCTGTTCAGTTCTTGTTTTAAACTGAATGAAACTGATGTTAAATTATACATTTGATAATAAAGAATATTTTGTGAATCTAAGGGTTTGTTTTGTCTCTCAAGGTACCATTAGCCATGTCGCTCCAGCTGTACCTCATTGGGTACATAATTTGTACCTTTGTAATGGGTACAGTATTGTACCTGTACATAAAGGCACTTATTTGTCACCAGAGGTACAGAAATGTTCTTCTAAAGGTACAGACAATAAGGTACAAAATTGTTCCTAGATTTAGAGGTACAATATTGTACTCCACTAGGGGTACAGCTGGAGCGACAAAGCCTTCGTACCTTTTTAGGTCCATTCTCGTCCTCTATTTCTTAGTGTGCATGAATACTGAATGTTAAGGTTTCACTGTTGATACATAAAGCTTATACTTTATTCTGCAGTCTATTGCCTCATGTTTAGTCAATGTCTTGTGTTATGTCTGCACCATAGAGCGCAGACACGATAGCATTTATATTCATGGTATGCACTTAAGATGACAAAGGCAGTTTTGATTCTGAAAGACTGCCAAATAAGTTACCTTGAATGTTTTATAAAAACCTTTGGTTAAACTTTTATTGTTTGTTTTGGATTTTTCTGTCTTATTTGTATAAATGATTCATCATGAGGGGAGAGAAGACATTTACATAGTACACAATCATGATAAATTGCCAAAAAAAATAAAATAAAATTCCACTGAGTTATTTGAAGGCCTGAATGATTGTATTGTTTTCAACCAACAGTTCCACAGCAAAAGATATTCCACTTTTAATTACACACACACAAAAAAAAAAGCAGCATAAAAATAAATAATTCTCAAATCAAATAATCACTTCAGCACCATTACCAAGCAAAATTAAATCTTTCAGTTTGCAGAGTAGCATTACTCAATTAAAATCCAGAATTTGTAAAACACAATCTCAGACATACAAATATGACACCCACCATCCAGACCATGAAGTAGGAGAAGACGGCAATCCAGACAGTGGACAGGATGAAAGAGAGCATGAAGTATTTCTCCCAGCGAGGCTTGGCACAGTTTGGGACCGTAAAGTACAGCAGCAGGAGCAGAGGCCATGAGAGGAGCCACTTTACCTTACTGCCAATCCCCCCTGCAGTGTAACAACAAAGAAATCACGATGGTCACATTTTTGAGACAATCCCCACCCCCCAAAAATAAAATTGTTTACTGCGCTCTTTACACTGAAGTGGGACACATGAGCACAATGTTCAAAAATTATTTAGTTTAAGGGCACACTGAAAATAACTGTCCAAAGTCTGGCTCCATTTGCATTTATTTCTTGTTTGGTTTTTGTCCAAGGGATAAACATGTTGCCCCATCTGTCATTTACCACAAACACGGAAAGCTTTTTTTCCCCTTCTTTAAATGAAGCATTCATACCGACAGAACTCTGCGTGGCATGAGACATGATTGCTCCTCAAAACACCAAAACTTTTCCATGTCATTTATAACCTAATAAGATACAACACCAATTCCACCCACTTAGAGGAATTTGTCTGTTTCATGATAAATCAGGATAATGAGATTCTGTCTTTTCACATGAGCGGGCACTGACTGATAAAAGGGCAGCCCTGCTCAGATGTCAAAGAGCATAATCATTAGTTGGTATACAAGAACCTGCTGCCTAATTTAAGCAAGGACATCAATAACTGCTGAAGCGGAAAGAAATTCTTAAGCAGACTGAGCAGAGCTGTCCAACTAAAAACTCTTTCGAGTGCCTCTAGTTCTTAAAAAAAAAAAAAAAAAAAAAAAAAAAAAAAATCAGTACCTACAGGAGGATGTATAACAGGTTTTAAAATATGACTGGCATGTAAAGATTAGATCTTTTTACCCACCTAATGCATAAATCCATGTACACTTAATTACACACATTCATCAAGTAAACAGATGAAGTACGTACTTGGAATATGAAACGGTGAGATGGTGTCATTGTCCTCCACCTCACTGGGTTTGTCCTCTGGCACGTTTCCATTCTCGATTTCAACCTTCCCGTCGATCACTTGTGTCTCCACACCATTGGCGGCTTGCACCAACTTCTGGCGCTTTCAAAAGAAAGAAACTAAGTCAAAGAGAACATGAGCAGACATGCTGTTACTTCTGTTTTTCGTGGATATGGCTTCTCCAGTTGTACGGTGAACATAAGTAACTGTCCGAGTAAGATAAGGAAACCCTTCAGGGCTTCTTCGAAACACAAAGCTGAAAATAGTTCCCACCTTTAACCAGTAAAAGGCAGCTAAAGCTAATTACTGGAGCACCAACGACCAGCTGTACCTCTGTTATGATGAGGCGACTGGCCATGCGCAGGCGGGTCTTTGGTCCAAAATGGCTGGTGACCATGACACGGAGGCCAGCCTCTGGAAACCTGAACTTTGAAGGGCTGGCATTTATGATCTCATCCACCATCACCACAGAGCCACGGCTGTAAGCTTTGGTAGGCTTGACTAAAGGGGCAGAAGCACACATTACAACAATAAGTACAAGACAAAACACAAGAATGAGCCAAAACATTACAAAAAAATCGAAGGGCATTAAACATCTGCTCCATAACTTTATAGAGTTAATGTTGACTCCTTTCACTCCAGCTTTTCCTACATGAACCAAAAATTGATGTTGGTGCCTTTATGTTATCTGGTCTCTGAGACAGCAGGTAAGTGATTCCTGGAGTCTGTCTGTAAGGCATCATCATCTGTTCGTTTGGAGCATTGTAATTCCAGGATGTCGATAGTGTTCAGTCCGGTTCAATTTGCTTCAAGTTGGTAGACTAAGAAATATCAATTTTGGCATTTTCTCCCCAAGAATTCAACTCAATTATAGCTCTTATAATTAAGTAGATTTAGAGAGCTGAAAGACTGAATACTGAACTTTGTGAGAGTGCAAGGGAGGGAGGGGGGGGTCAATAGGCCTGTGTGACTTGGCCTTAAGGCATTTCCTTTGATTGCTTTCATTTTTTGATTCTGATTCTTGCAAACATTAATCCACCTTTACTTGTTAGCAGCCCTCTTTCCTACCTTTGTTTGCACAGTACTATATTTCACAGAGCATTACCACCACCTTCAGCTCCCTGGAAAAATGTAAAACTATCAGTAAGAATGTGTAATGGTGTAAACACGTAAATAAAGCAAGGGCCCATTCAAAACATTTCTCCATAAATGCTGCTAGCGCTCCATAAACTCTAGAAGGTGCATTTAGGCCACTTCGACGGCCATCTAGTTTTTCCAAATGGTAAGCAATTTCAAATGCTCCTTTCTTTATGATCAGTTACTCTGTAGAGGAAGAATAGTTCTGGAGGAAAGGAGCTGTTTAAAAACCCTTTGTCTCCCAAGTGTTTGATGCTTTACTGACCAAGACTGATTTCAAAGTGTGCCTCTCTGAATATGTAACTGCTGGCACCTTTAACTCAACTCAAGCTGCAACTTGGCTGAGTCCACTTCAGATATAGTAAATCCGCATTTGGTCTTTGCACACAATTAGTAATAAGATTCAGTGTGTGGGGAATTAAAAGTTCTACGGTCCACTTATTAGTTTTACTCAGCCGTAATTTGACTCATTATGCATGCAAGAATGCACATAAATTAAATGTGTAAACAGAGCCGGCATAAACATTTCCTCTTGTGAAATTCATTACCACTTCAGGAGTGAGTGGGTCTACGCCCCAGAGACCAGCAGAAGAAAAGTAGTATGCAAGCAGAAAGAACTGGCACACAGCAGCACAACACTGTTGACAATAAGCAAGAAAAAGTTAGTAAGGCTAAACAGACAGGCATGTTAACACTAATGCAGCCAAAGCAGGAAAGGTTAAGTCTCTCAAAGGGTTACATGTTGCGAATTAGAAGCTTTTGAGTTAATAAAAAGGAAGGAAGAAGTGGAGAACTGTGGCTATGAGGTAATCTAACCCAAACGTGGCACTAAAGGTAGTATTACAGAATAACTGAGATTCAAGACAATGTCCTGTGACATTAAAAAAAAAAAAAAAAAAAAAAAAAAAACATTGTTCCCTTTTTAACCTTTCATTTCATGTCCTGCGATAAGCTTCACTTGCCTATCACCAAAGGAGGACTGAGGAAATTACTTTTAAAATAACCATAATAAATAGAAAAATGACAGACCGTCTATTCTGCCAGTGCACTTCATAGAGATAAAAAGGACTGACGTTTGCGTGATCTTTGAGCGTCTGCTAAATTATTGGAATTGCTGACATTTTCTGAAATGTGTTTTCTTTCCACCCTCATGCCTATATGATAAAGACACTATTAGGTACACTTTGCTAATTATGGGGTTCAACTTCCTTTTGCAATCAGAACTGCCTTAATTCTTGTGTTTGGTGTTTGAAGCATTCCTCAGATTTTACTCCACACTGACCCGACAGGTCACACAGTTGCTGCACATTTGTCAGCTGCACATCCATGATGTGAATCTCCCACTCCACCACAACCCAAAGGTGCTCTGTTGGACTGAGATCTGCTGACTATGGAGGGCATTTGAGCAGCGAAGCCATTTCATGGTCAAGAAACCAGTTTGAGATGATTTGAGCTCGTTATCCTGCTGGAAGCAGGCATAAGAATATGGACACACTGGTCATAAAGGGATGAACATGGTCAGCAGCAATACTTAGGTAGGCTGTGATATTTAAAAATCATGCTCAGTTGGTACTAAGGGCCTCAAAGGCAATATTTTTTCCCCAGTCTTCTGCTGTCCAATTCTGGTGAGCCCGTTTGAATTGTAGACTCAATTTCCTGCTCTTAGCTGACAAGACTAGAACCCAATGTAGTCTTCTGCTGTTGCTTCAGCCCATCAAGGTTCACCGCGTTGTGTATTCAAAGAAGCTCTTCAGCATACAATGGTTGAGTTACTGTTACTACTAGCTTAAAATCAGTCTGGCAGCAACAAGGCATTTTCACCCAGAGATCAGGAGAACGGCCAGAGAACTGTCACTCACTGGATATTCTCTTTTTTTGAACCATTCTCTGCAAACTTTAGATGGTTATGTGGGAAAATCCCATTAGATCAGCAGTGTCTGAAATACTCAAACCATCTGCCCATCTGTCATGAATAACATGGTTATTCATAACAGTGTAACCAGTCACTTAAATCACCTCTCATTTCCATTCTGATGCTCAATTTGAACTTCAGCAGGTCACCTTGACCATGTCTACATGCCTGTGTTGTTGCCATGTGATTGGCTGATTAAGATATTTGTTAACTAGCAGCTGAACAGGTTGCACATGGCCACAAGCTAAAGCTGCTAGCCTTTGGTTTAGCAGTTTTAGTTCACAATCTGTATTTTGCAGTTTCTGGCCATAGCTACATACTCCTATGAGAGTGGCATTAATCTACTCATCTAACCACAAGGAAGCAAATGAGTACATTTTCCCAAAATGTTTAACTATATTAACTATTTTCAGCAGAATAAAGTAGAAGCATTTCAGATTAGTTAAGCAAAAAGAAGCAAAGATTAAAGCCACAGACCCTTTAGCAGGGGAAATACCCACATTCTTCCAGAGAATTAGCCACGTTGCTGCTCAGGACACCTTTTCAACATACAGTCTCTTACTCGGCAGAGACTAATCATTGGTACACAGCCTGTCTGGTTAACCTTACCTGGAAGCAAAGGCGATGACGGATCGTCATCCCAAACATAGCCATAACTAGTATTACCGTCCTCCATCTCGCTGCTGGCCGCAGCGTTGCCATTCGCCACATTTTTTTTGACTTTCCCATGAAAAACTTCTGCATGCTGGAGTTGAATCTAGTAAAAAGATGAAATATAATCCCTAAATTAGAAGTCATGTTAAGAGTCCAAAAAAAAAAAAAAAAAAAAAAAAAAAAAAAAAAGGGAAAAACTAAATCAGACATTTAGTGTCAAGATTTACATCTGCAAATAGGGTTTACCTGCTTTAGATGAAAGGCTCCAATTTTTTTGAAATACAGTATGTATTAATTAGCCAAAATGATCCTTTTATATCTTCTATACAATTTACAACTCAGGAGGCTCACTTTCTAATATATATTACTGCATTACATTATACATAATGAGCTGTTCTGCACTGAGTAAGAGAGAGAGAGAAAATGTATTTCCCAAATGCAACAACAAGCCTACCTGATTATATCAATTAAAAGCACTCCTAGTTAAATACAACATCTTCAGGGAAGAAGAAATAAAAATTTTTTTTTTAAATTAAAATGAAGCTTGTGTATGCAATTATCACTTGATGCACATAATTCGTGTGTACTACATACTGTAGTGCACCTCACTTTTCAATGCTGTTATTTGGCAGCATGTGTCCTACTTGCTTGTGAAAAATCACAGCCGAGCACTGCAAGGTCACCTCAGTGTACAGGCCGTGCTATATAAAACCCACTTTATTCCATCTCAACTGCAATAACCTAAAATGGGCAGCGGATTTCTGTTTTTTGTTGGGGGGGGGTGGGGGGCATATGACAGCATATCCTACAGTAAGCACTTCTTTCCTCCAAATGAGAAAGGAAAGGAGTGATCTGGTTAAGCCTGTGCTCTTAGCCACTGCAGAGGGGGAAAGATTAAACTCTTATGGCTGTGAAAGTGCAGGCTGCTGCTGAGTGTAACACAGATTGCCAGCTGGACAGACAGCAGCAAAGGACAACCTGGTTGGTATTATTCAGTTTGGACTGGAAAGACAACAATTACCTAATGGAGTCCAAAATTTGAAAGGCCTATGATGAAAAAGAAGGTCTCAAGGCAGAATGACTGAAGAAAACACCCACTTTTTCCCCCTGTAAATAGTTAAAATGTAGCTATACTGTATAAAACACTTCAAAGTCTGTATTTCAGATGTAATCAAGCCAAAAAATGCCAGATATGAACACTGTTAATCAGGATTTGAGCAAGCTTTCCTCCAAAAAGCTCCTGTGTTGAATACGCTGTTAACAGGTGTTAGTGCATAAGTATGTAAAGCAGAATATATTATCATGCTACCAGCCTCGTTCAACAAAAGCAGTTGTAAGAAAATGCAGGACTCACTTCATGACCAGGATGTATCCTGCGTACATGACCACCAGCACCAAACTCTCCCACCTGACAAAGATATAAGAAGAGAAAATTTAAAAATCAGTTCAGCTTTTATATGAAAGAAAAAAAAGAAAAAAAGAAAAAAAAAAAAAGCCAGTTAGAAATGTAGTTTGATGACGTAGGAATTTAAAAAGCGAATCCACCATCTGGCTGGGATCCTGTGTGGAGTGTGCATGTTTTCCCTGTGGCTGTATGAGCTACAGCAATATCAAATTAAAGCCTGATAAAATTAAACGTGGTCCTACCAGGCGAAGTAGTAATTTAAATTTAAACACTATCGGTTCATAATCCCCCCCCCCCCAAATCATTTGACACATAAAAGTGGAGCAATGCTGCTTCTTTTTTCCTGTCCTTTATATCCCATTACAATGGTGGATGCTCATGTTAAATATGAATAAAGTTTCAAATAATGAAGTGTGTGGGCAAGTAATCCCTATGAGCCAAAAGTTCAGGCTTCAGACACTTTTATTCTACTCTTGGTGCTTTATGCTGTCAGAAGATATCCCATGTATGCCCTCTTCAACTATACAGCTCTGACTGTAAGCGCACCTGCAGTTCAAACCCGCCCTACGAGGGGCAGCCAATCAAAAAGGCCAAATGTGTATTAAATAAGGATTGTTCTGAACTGTGAATAAAGCAGAGGTGACTTAATTGAAGGAGAAAACAAAAGAAAAAGTTGGTGTTGGAAATCAAACCCTTTTAGGTAAACAGTCTCACTGTAAATATGGACAAACCCACAGCTTGGAGATGAGTAGCTTACCAAACTATCCTGTCATCATAGATGAACTGAAAAAGAGGGAAACCTTATTTAGATTAATAAAAAAAAAAAGAAGAAAAGCCATGACAGGTGTTCATTAATAAATGCATGCAGCAACTTACTGCAATCAAAGCCACAACAGACAGGATGTAATAGAAGGAATCCCTGAAAACAGCCCACCACGTCAGCATCACCACCTAAGAATTCACAGAAAATATAATTTGAGATACACTAACATATTTGTAGAGCGTTTGTGTAATGTGTACTGTGACACAAGTACTTATTTAAAGTACGATTACAGCAGAATGACAAGTCTGTTTACACCTGCAGTTTAGTTCTCCACTTTCACTAAAACCAGTTCTAAGAAAACTAACTGAAGCAGATGGCATTGTTTCCCCTCAGCAAAATTAAAAAAAAACTTAAAAAAAAAAAAAACTTCTGCCACACGTGATGCTGTGCAGTCTATAAATAAACAGTGATGCAGCCGTAAGTCATGCCACCCACACACACACACACACACACACACCTGTCCAGCAAAGATCCCACAGACACCAATGATGCACAGGATGTTGAAGACTGCTGAGCCAACGATGGTCCCCACCCCCACATCACCGTGGGTGATGAAGACACCTGCACGCAAGGAGGCAGCCAGTCAGAATTAGTGGTGACACCAACCATCTGGGAATGTCTGAGTGGATGCACGTTCTTATGTGTGTTTGTACCGATGACAGATGCAAAAAGCTCTGGTGCAGAACTGCCAGCTGCCATGAAGGTGGCTCCTGCGACATCTTCACTTAGATCTAGTTTCTGCAGAAATTAAGCAAAGACTGTTGGTTTTTCCACAAAGCTGTGAGAGTGTAACTTCGAAGGATGAAGGATGACAACCACCAAGTACCTCACAGATCTTCTCCAGCGATGTCACAAAGTATTCATCACATGTTATAGCGAGGGCCAAAAACATGTAAAGAGCCTAGAGACAAAAAAAAAAATAAATCATTTGGGTAGTGCATTTGTGACCAGAGCAAGATGATAATACAAAATAAGTATGCACAGGCTTAATATATACATCCTTAAATTTGCAGATATTAGCTAAGTTAATAAAGACTTGGCTGCTAAAGAAAGGCTGAAAGGGAATCTCAGCACCCAGTTACAAGTAAACCGGCTTTCAATTCAAATGCCAGATGAGTGATGAAGGCACTTTCCCTTACAATTTGAAAAATGTACAGGATCTGAATACTCCCACCACCATGAAAGGGGACGGTGGGAGGCACATAATTTCAATAGCCGAGGAAAGATCTATAAATTATAGATCAGGTGTGACATCATCAGGGCCTGGCAGCTCTGACAGCCCTGCTCTGCTCTATGCTATCCACAGGGGGCAGTGCAGGACTACAGTATGAGCAGACCCCTCACACGTTATCCTCCTCTCAGCAGTGAAGTCAGGACAGACAATATTAGTCGTATTTCAAAGTAAAATAATGTGCAAATTAAAAAGTTAAGCATTCATTCACAAGTGCATAATGATGAACAACTCTCGAATAACTCTTTGAAGCCCACAGGTGAATTCTCTTTATGCAAAGTCAGCGGAGCACAACATGACTCTCTGCAGACAAAACTTTTTAATATGGAGAAATAGCTAAAACCCATTTATTAAAAAAAAAAAAAAAATGTACCTTCATTCTTATGAATGATGCCAACATTTAAGCTGGGACTAAAAATACTGTACTGCCATATTTATGACACTTTCCATGCACACTCCTGAGCAGAGACAGTTTTATGACAGAACCATAAAATGAAATGACTTCTTCAGATGTTACTGTGTGCATTCAAAAGACAAAAGGTTGATCTATTAATATAAATTGCATTTTTATCATTTCCTGTTAAGCCTTTGTTTACTAAATTATAAACCCTATTAAACTTGGAGACATTTTAAGAGTACTTCATAACTTCTGCGCTTTTGCAAATCCTATGACTATGATTGTCCATCTACAAAGATTTTTCAGGCCTTTCAGTGTTTTAACTTGACTCCAAGCACAAGTCCCTATTTATTAACAGTTTTTCCATCCATAGTGAAAATGTTGCTTTATGTTGAAAATGAAATAACTTCATATGTCCTGCAACAATTTTACAATATGGCAAATCCAAACTGCTAGCATAACCTCCTCCCTCTCAACTTTCAAGCTTTAAAAAGATGAACAGTTGTCAGTGATGTAAAAACCCCTCTGGATCCGCCTGCAGCCATCAACTCAAGACTGAAGCGATTTGTTATGCAGGTGCAGATTCTTAAAAAGTAGCCTTACCGCCACAATGTGCAGCAGAATGGCTCCACTCTTCCGTTCATTGTTGGTGAAAAGGTCATCGGGGAACTCGTGTATTGCTGAGGAGAGAATACATTTTTAAAAACAAATTAAAAAAAAAAAAAAAAAACTAAATCAAGAGTTTTGATTTTTAAGAAATATATCTTTCAACCTGCATTGTCACGACTTTATATCTACGGGGGGGGGGGGGGGGGGGGGGGGGGGGGGCAGTCAACCATCACATAATGTGAGAACGTGAAAAGCTTGGGCTATAATAAGAGGCTGAAGTCATACAGAATTAAAGCAAGCAGGCAGAAAAAGACTCCCATGCTGAGGACTCATCATTCATTATCCAGAGCTCCAGCTGGAACGCAGTGTGATCACGGCACGAGCATAAGGCTCAAATACGGGAGCACTGCCACTCCACAGTGCACCTGGCTGGAGACAGAAGCTAGCAGTCTCCCTGACAAGAACGGCATCTGTGGGGGAGCAGCCTCTGTCCGACCCGTCCCTGCTGGACCTGAGTTGCAGGCCCACAGCTCGTCTCCCTTTGCAACAGGCCTTCAGCATTACTAGTGTATTACTTACAAACTAGAGCATTCCCTGAACTCTGATGTATGCTGCAGGCAGGAGGCTGGACTGAGTTGGAGTGGTGCTTACAGTAGATGGTAACATGTTGATGCTGAGCAAGGGAAATAGTTACATATTTTCCCTCTGAGCTACAAGTTCAGATTTCAGACTACTAAAACAGTGTTTCAGAAAGTTTTTTTTTTTCTACTCTTGGTTCTGTATGATGTCAGTGCTATGAGCACAGAAGCCCCACCCATGTGCTATTCAAATGTTTTCTTTGGGAGGGGCAGCCAATCAGAAGAAGGTTGGCTAAAAGGGGAAGGGTAAGAAGAGTAATCTTGAACTGTGAATCAAGTAAAGCTACTCTACTAGAGTCCAAGAATAAAAATTTGGTAGTGGAAGTAAGTGCAATTTTGTACCTGTTGATATATTTCACTGTGGAAGTGAACATTATGGGGTGCTAGTGAAACTAGAGGAAAGTATGAGATCACTATTTGGATCCTTGGACTGACTTTCGCAGCAAGAAATTTCACTCTGCATTCAAGTGGTGGGTGGACTGACTGACCACCCCTACAGCCCAGAATTTGGAAAACACCTGACTGGGTCACTGCACTACAGCATTTATTGCTGCAGCCTTGAATGAATATCCTTGAATTCACATGAAGTTCTCATTAGAACATAATGTTACAAATCCAAACCTGCAGAACAATATTGTTTAGAGCAGATTATAAGGACAAGATTTGGGCTCCTGTCACATATGGAGTCATGAAGCGGAACACTGCTCACCTGAGACTTGTCACTGCATCTGTCCCAACCTCACAGACGTCTTTTTTTAATGATATTTTATTGTGTGCACATGTGACCGAGTTAGCATCTGAAACCCTGCATCAGGAAAAATCAGATACTCTGCAGGACGTAGACTAAGACCTCTTAATCAAATGCATGCTTCCTTCCTTTCATTGAATTACATCATATGAATGGTAATTCATTATGCAGTGTCATACAATGCCTCCCCGTAGTAGCAAAATAAAAAGAGCCATGGCTCAAAGAAATTACTGGCAAATGAATCAAACCTTGATTTGTAGATTTTTCATGTGTCTAAACGCTGACTGCACTTCCTGACAGTAAATGCACCTGATTAGATTAGGTAATAAAAAGTTGATTAACCTATGTGAGTAATATAGACTATAACCTTAATGTATAATGAGAAACTGAAGACAGGCATTGAAATCTTACAGTGGCATCGACTGTGGCAGAAAGCTTTAGCTCATTTAATTTCCGACAGGTTTATATGCCACATGAAATGCACCGGAAAGCCGACTGCCTCGAGTAAAGGTGCAATCAGTTACAGGATTTGTCAGCAGTGCCCTCAAAAAGTGATTGAAAACAAAGTTATGCCAAAACATCTCCTGAAACCTCGCTGCAGAAGGTTACCCATTAAGCTTCTCAAAAAAAAACATGGAAAGGTGTGAATTTGCTGCCATCCAAGCCTTTCCGAGTTCTGTCGAAACAATCAATAGATACCACAGATTCTTTAGTGACATTGTGTCCTAGGAATGAAATCAGCTCTGGCACAGAATGTGTTTAAAAAAGTGCTGTTTGAAAGAATGCCAGCACAGGTAGGCAGGGGTCACCTCTCAGTGCCTGTAAACATTTGAGCAGACAGCGTCTGCGTCTCCTCACAGTGGAGGTCAAACAGGACATGAACGTGCTTCCACAGCCAGTTCCCACATGAGGACAGGACATGATGTACACAGGCGTAGGACAACACAGACTATTTATTAAAAAAAAAACAAAAAAAAAAAACTGGGGAAATTGCTTGAAGATTGCACTGTTGTGATGGATTACAGAAGTGTACTGCAGAAACATTTAACATTTGCAGCTCACAGAGTCACCGTTTAGGTCTGCCAGCTAAACATTTTTTAATTATATTATTCTTGATTTATCACTTGATCCATAAAATTAAAAAAAAAAAAAATTTTTCAGTTCCCGAATTACCATCTTGAATTGCTTGTTTTGTACATCCAAGAATCCAAACCCACATAAGCCAAGATCAAAGTTGCTGAGCTTCTGCTTTCTTTGCTTTTTAAACATTTAATATCATCACCTTTGCTTTCTGTTATTTCCTTAGACTTATATTCACTTATGTTTAACTTAAAAGCACTGAGCAGTTGCCATGTTAATTCTTCATGGAATACAGCACCAAGGCAAGCTTGTTCAAAAATAAATATTTGCCATTTTCAACCAAATTACTTATACTGGCATGTTTTAAATTAGGACAGGACTTCTAAATCTTTAAGTGAATATGCTGAGGATGAGCTGTGCCAAAGAGGCTGCTTTTGGAAACAACACCTAATCAGCTGGGAAAGTTTGTTATTGCATGAGACTTCCAGCTCTTAAAGAAAAAAAAAAAAAAAAAAAAAAAAAAAACTTGTTTGGACATCTGACTTTAATGCTTATGCAAGAAATTGTCATCTTTTGTTCATTTGTCTCATTTCATAAATTAAGCAGTTATAAGTCCACGCAAGGATTAACAAGGATTTTTGGATGCATTTCTCCCACGTCCCATGTTAATTCTTACAAAACTGAAGAATAAAAACACTCCAGTATGCATGGCACAGTTACTCTGTTTGTTGGCCCTGCATACTCGGTTATACAAAATGGGCCCAATATGTCCATTATTTGAGAAACTAAAGATTCAGCGGAGATATGTGATTGAACATTTTTTAGTGGCAGTCACTTATTTTTTATGCTCACTGTAAGTCATATATGAAGATACCCATTTCAAATTCATTGTGGTGTTTTAGCTCAAGGTAACTGACAGCTGAGCACATCATTTTAAAAAGAATTTTTCACAAGCTTTTTTTTTTTCTAGAAATTTGGCTTTTTTTTTTTTTTTTTTTTTTTTTTTTTTTTTTTTTTAAGAACTGCAGCTATATAATTGTTGTTCCATGAGAACTGTATGGTTGGTTTGTGTTTTCATAACTCAATTTGATGAAAGACTGCAGGACCTTTTCTCAAGTTGAGAGGGTAGAAATATAATTAGTGAATACCTTGCTTTAAATACTTACAGCTGTTCCTGACTATAACAAAAATTACATGTTTATAACGTACAACTAACATACATCCAAAAGCCTCCACATCGTTTGAGAAAACGCTTGTTAAGCAGATGGAGGACGTCAGCAATCCGCAGCAGATAACTGAACCTAGCATCACCAATTGTCTTAATCATGTTTTTTTAAGCACTGTCCTGCAGCACAGCATGAACAGATGTTCTCGAAATGCCCCACATCTGAATCTGTCAGACAGACCTGATACAGCTTGACTAGTGTGCAAACTTCGACACAGCTCTGCATGTGGCCCCGCATGAGACACTGGCCTGACACTGCTAGTCTAAATATCCATTGAAGACTGAAATGTGCTTCAGCAAGCTGCTGATATGCCTTCTTATAAATCCATGCTGCTGTGGTGGTATGGGGTCTGATGTGGTTGACAGCAAGGAAATTCATACTTGGGTTCCAGTACTCTGAGAACTGCTGGTCCTCAAGACCAATTTCCTTGGTAAGGCATCTGTCATTTTTACAGAATGGATCATCTCTGTGCATTCTGTCTCACTTCTCCAGTTTGAACTGCAGAGCTGATGCTGGTTTAAGGAGACATTTTCCCACTATTGCACAGAGCATAGTTGGCTGGCTGCATCACATTTGTCATAACTGCTTAGCCTAACATGCATTACCAAACTGCTCACTCAATGCTCAACTAATGAGGTTAACATTACATTGCCTTAAACTGGTAGAGTACTTGCACATGAGAATACTGGTGCAACATAGTGTTCATCTCTCTGCTTTACCCGGCTCAAAATACATTCCTGCTTTGCATTTCGAACCAAATAAATTTAAAAAATAGTTCACACACAGGACAGTTTCAAGTCTTGCAATACATAAAAAAAAAAAAAAAAAAAAAAGTTTTTTTTTAATGCATTAAAGCCAGAATGTGCTAGAAACTTCTTGCATATCTGCAATTATTATTCCATAATCTGGTAATATTCCAGATATCATGTTGCTGTTACATAATGGAGCTCAGTATTGGATGCCTTCTGTTGTCCCAGAGAGATGATGACAGGACAGTGCAGAGACCAGGCACTCAACACTCCTGTACACAAAAACACCTTAATATAGATGCAAACTGAGAAGAAGCCCTGCAAAGGTCTGTTTCCTTTTGTTTTATATTTTTTTTAAATAATCCTATCAATAACCTACATGCGAAAAATACAATGCTGAACATGGTACAACTGAATTAAAATATGATGTGCGCAAGATGTTTTGGCAGAGTGCCTTGTGATACCTTCTGTCACTGCTCATGTACCAACCAACGGACCAGCCAGGTCATTAAGCTGACTACAGCTGACACACACAAGCACAGAAGTCGAGACTCTTCAGAGGAGAGCGATTCCTTTGGGCCATTATTAACCCATTAGATAATTAGCTTGTTCCAGCACACATGACTCGACTGACAACTCATTCTTGTAAACACGATGACAGCATCACGTGTCGACCTATGGGAGAAGTCTCTAGGTCATACAGCAACAATAAGTTATCAAGAATGAAGCCGCTTGTTTGCCCAGAATGCATGCACACACAATTATCCTTGTTAGGTCAGTAATTTATCAGGCTGAAACATCACATGTTTAAAGTGCTCTTGTTTGTGTAAGAGCTTAACACATGCAATCTTCACCCACGAGTACACTCGCATACCTATTGTGCTTCTGCTTTAAGCATGAATTACCCTCAGCCTTTATATGACTGTGCAAGTAGTCAAACTGTTGGTGGAGCAGATTTACAGATTCCTGCTTTAACAGCTTAAAGGGGATGCTGATGTTAAACACATGCATTGAGCTGTGTATAGGAGAAACAGGTAAGGTTTCTGAGGTGTCCCTCAGGGTGAGGTATAGCTTTGCAAGAACAGAACTACCTTCCTGCTATAAAAACTGGTGAATTTTATTATAAAAGTAGTACTACAAGGGGACCAAAAGCAGTCCACAATGCAACATAAATTTGAGGGGGGGAAAAAAAAAAAAAAAAAAAAGTAGCAAATCTGAAGCTGAATAGAAAGTGAATGAATAAAGAGGTCAGGTATGTTTGAATTGCACTGAACTAAAGAGCGCTCTGTGCAGGTGCTCGTGGCCGTCCTCGCTGCTGCTTTGTTTCATTGCTGGCAAGCGAGAAGCAAAGTGAGGTCAGTTTCCATTATGCACAATCGCATAATCCCAGCTTGTGTAATTCCCTTTTAAAAAGCCTCCTTCTGGTGTTTCCCAGGAGTTGACAAACCAGCGATCCAACGTGGACGGGCCTCTACTCACTGGCAGCTTTACCAGTCGTGTTCCCGCCAAATTTCCGGCCTCCAAATTGTTTTGCCAGCAGGAGAACTCGGATTCTTCTCACTAGCAAAAATTTACACTAAACACCAACACTGCAGCTTTTATATGAGGATGCCACTTCTTATTAGGACTATAGATTTCGTAACAATTCCTCCTGAAACATGTGCACCCAGTGTCCGTGAGCAGATTAGTACCATATCTAAAAACTATAATCCAGCCCATTCTAAAACCCTTTCTTTGTTGTTCACTTCTTTTTGTGCTGCCATCTGCTTCTACCAGGACAATCACGCCACTCAAGGGGGAGTTCTCGGAGGGCATTAGCAGCATGTTTATTAAAAGCCAAATTATTACTCCTAGAGAATATTAGCCATGGTTTTCTGCTTCATCCCCCATTTTGTGTGCTCTAAAGTTAGCATCAGTGCACCCCACTCAGAAACAGGATACAGATGAGTGTATAACCTAATATTCTTTTTCTCCCACCCAAAGTAAACCTCAAGCCATTTTTCAGGCAACACATCACTGATCATGTTTCTCATAACAGCCTAGAAGAGCTCATAAAACATTTGAATCCTGTAATAAAACAGTCATTTGTTCCATATGTAGGTGAGAAACTGGAGTGCATTTGTTCCATTTGTCATAGGATAGCTACAGGGAAATACTCAAGATCTGCATGTGATGACTGATTGAAGGTAATCACATGCATCAGTCACTTGGAGTGTAATTTAGTCCTTTGTAGCTTGGAAGGATGCATTCTAATCAAGTATGGGCCCAGAAAGCAGTATGGACAGCACTTTGCATTTGCCTGGAGTTATTACTAAATGCCCAATAAAACAAGCACTTGTGCTGCCTTAGCAGTCTTGTGTCTTAGCAGCACAAGTCAGGAGACAAGCAAAACAGCGTTAGTTCCCTGTGAATACAGAAAAGGGGCTCCCTCGCTGATCAAAGAATTAATGAGGAAAAGGCAGACACCAAAGATGGCCGAGCATAATCTATGCAGCCCACAAACACATCTCTAATTAAAACAGAGCTTCAACTATTCCGCACAATAAGCATGAAGTAGAAGCCTCCAGTAGTAATAATTCTTATTCAGTGCAGCCTGGCTTCATCCAGGATTGGTGCTTTTGGCTGCAGACCAACACCACCACTGGATCATCAGCCCTAGAAAACTCATCTGCAGGGGATCGGGACAAATGCAATGATCTATAACACCAACACCTTTCCCTCATTGTGAGACTAGTACAAGGCCATCATTTAAAAGATTCCTCACCAAGAAGGCATTTCACTAGGAAAATGTCTGTTGTAAAAGCTTGTCCTGCTAGAAAGTCATTTACCATTTAGCCTCTTTACATCCAGACTTGTCTGACACATGCAACATATTCAAGGGTCATTCAATCTCAGCTAATCAAATTATAAAAACTACTTGACCATCAGATTACCCTGAAAACAAAATTCCACAGGAGAGATAATTCAAAAAGGAGTTATGCAAAATTTCAGTTCCCTACTGTCATTAGTTTTTACACACTTGTGTTAAATTGAAAATATACCTTAAATTGAAGTCAATTTACTGTGTAGGTTGGATAAAGAATGTGATACCCTAATCAAAAGCCAGTTGGAGTCATGAGGTAGGAAAGCTGGAGTGTGATCAGTGAAACAAGAGTGTGGGTTAGAGCACCACTGACTTATAAAAACCATTTGAGCTTGCTTACAAAAAGCTTATGCTCTGATCTCAGGAAAAGATAATTTACATCAAGCTGGAATGGGTTACAAAGTAATCTCAAGAGTTTTGATACTCGTTTATCAGTACACATGAAAACTGCCTATAAATGGAGAGTTTCAGTAGGAAGAAATGATTGGAGTTAGTCACTATTTCTGGGCCTGCAGTCATCCAGATGAAAGTCATGCTGCGAGGTTGCATGACTGGGCAGCACGGAGCAGCACACCAGGTTCACGTGAAACAAGGGTGAACTGGAAGAACTTGCAGCCTCAGATCCCTCTGAAATTTGATGTCAAAGTGCACTACATCCTCAGCTTTGTGTAAAGTCTGCCAGTGCTACAGTTAGGACCACACTGCCTACAACATCAGAGCAACCCGTCAGCTAGTGTGGCCTGAAGTCTAACAGCTATGACAGGATTATTCACGAGACAAAGACTCAAGAACAAAGAGTCATATGATCAGCTTACACTAACGAGGCAGAACACTGGTGGGATAATAGGGAAGGCTCCAGCCGATGAGAAATATGTGGACTGTGAAGTCCAGTCTGGTGCCTCTGGTGTGGAAAACATTTCAATGGAAAAAAGAGAGAAAACAAAAAAAACAAAAAAAAAAAAAAGACTCCAACACATTTGGCATTTTTAACCACAGTGAACTGTTCAGTATTGTGGCTGTGGTGTAAAAAGGTTTGTTTACACCTAAAATTGCAGTCTGCAGCACTGATGGTGCGACCTGTAATGAAGTAATAGCCTGTTAGCTCCGACTGGATCACTAGTGATGCAGTGGAGTAAAGAGTGTATATCACACTTGAAATTACTTCCAAATTGTGCCATAACCTTTGTGCATCAAATACCAGTACATAGCAAAACAATTACTTGTATGGCTTTAAAAATCCAACAATTGCATTTCCAGACTTTAGATTTTGAGAGTTTTGTAACAGAAAGAGCAGCTAGTCCCTAAATTCTGTCCAGCCAGTTAATTACAGTACAGCCCCCAAAACTATATAAATATGCACCAAATGGCCAAAAGAGACCAAACCTTTTAACCCTGACAGGCTTCAGTGCCTCTCTTCCTAGTGAGTCTTGCAGAATCACAGAAAGCTCATGTGAGTCAGTGTTTGGGAAAACCAAACTAGCTAGGACTGAGGCAATTCAAATGACATGGAAATAAATGTACCATTCTGTGACGTCGCTACCACAGTTTGTACACAATTTAAAAAAAAAAAAAAAAAAAAAAAAAAAAAAAGGACTACTTTTAACAACAAACAGTGTTTTTCCACAGCCTGATGCAGATGTCAGCAGAGATGTCAGCATACACTCCAGTGTAACTAAATGGAGTGCTACTTCCTTTAAGTATACCAAGGATGCTGTAACCCAATCAATAACTGACCCTTTAAATAGCCCTTTTGTTGCTTATTACTGCACAAGTGATCTAAACCAAGTCTGAATACAAACCCAGGAGAGATGTGAATAAAAGCAGAAACTCAACTGAGAAATACCACAACTCCCTGATGTCTTCACACTAATTTATTGATGCATCAGGTGCTATATAGCCCATTTAAATCATCTCGTGAGCTGCAGTACAATTATGAGCCTCTGGGATGTTAAAAAAAAATTAATTTGCAGCTATATTTCTTGAATAAAGACTTGTTTGTCTTCACTTATGAACACAGATCTTAACAACTGGAGGCGGGGGGTTATTAGGTAATAAATTCACTGTTCATAACATGCTATCCAACAGTCACCATTTACACATCTGGCAGAGTTGGAGTAGCATTAGGATCCAGATACAGTTGCATTTATGCCCCTGGGGAAATAACATGGTTTCTTATCTGTTAAATGTTCAATTGTCACCAAGTAGTTGCAAACTTTGCTTATAAAGGACTTTTTGTTGGAAAGAAGTGCTTTCTTTGCCTGAAGATAATTATGAGAACAATGAGTCACTGCCAATATAAAAAAAAAAAAAAAAAAAAAAAAAATACTTGTTAAGGAGAAATATTTATTTCAGAGTAGTGTACCTGGTGCCGAACAGTTCTTCTGCTCCGTTTCGTTTTCTGGTACTGAAGCCATTAGCCGTCTCCCCCAGTGTTCATAGTCCGGATGTCCCTCCAAAATCATCCCATGGCCTGAAACAGAATATAAACAGCTTTGGTTATCACATGTTAACATGAATACAGGATCTCACTTCTAGTCAAATGTACAGCAGATGTTACATAATGGAAGGAAACACTCCCAGAAAAATCCTAAAACCCTTTTATTTTGCTCAAGGAAAGTCTTAAAACTCCATATACGTTTCAGACATGCAATAAAAACCAACATGGCTTCTGTTACACAAAAGTATGATCCATGACCCAAAACACCCATGATCTAAAAATCACGCACAATCATCCAAAACAAGGTTGCTTTCCTTTAATCCCTTAAAAGTTTCAATTCATGTAGAAATGACATGCTCATCCAGCAGCAGCAATAACATATCAAAACACAGCTGTGCCATTATGCTGTTTTGTTTTTTGGATTTTTTGGGGGGGGGAGGTAATTTTTCATTAAACTGTTTTTAAGCCTCTAATGAGAACAGGAAAAACAGCAGTCACAAATCTATTATGTAAAATCAGAACAACCAGCTTAGCAGTGCTTTCAAATTGCAGTTTACATAAAATGGTGCAAAGGCGTTGTTGAAATGAGGAAGCAGTAAATTTTGACATGATTAAGTAGTTCTAATGTTACATTACTAAAAATACCATGAGGAGTAATGTCTGCATTCACTCACATCAGCTGCTTGTCAGCAGACCTCTAAAAGCTCCAAATGTAACAGAACACACAAAGAAAGACTTGAATGGCGCAGTAGACTTACAGGTCGGCTCCCTGACCATGTGAAAGTCTGTTTAATCACTCTCGGCTTTATGATGCTGAACAAGTACTGTTCAAGACAAAGGACAGAACATGCTTAAAACAAGTTGTACAAATTATATCAGTGCTTGGTTCCCTCTTCCTTCACCAAAAAGTCCACAATGACATGAAATTGCCTTTTTTGTCTTTTTAAAAAAAAAAAAAAAAAAAAAAAAAAAAAAAGGGACAGATTAACAGATTTAAATAGCTACAGATTAATAATTTTTAGATTAAAGCAAATTAAAGACTACACACCGCACTGCTCAGGACAGCTCAATCAAATCCATTCATCCAATCAATTTTTTTTTTTTTTTAAATCCAATTAAGGGTTAGGTGGGGACTGTAACCCATTGCAACTGCCACAGGGTGACAGGCAGGGTACACCCTGGAGAGGTCACCAATCTACCATATGACTAGAAGTTCAGACAGACAACCATTCACACTCAACACCCACAGGCAATTCACAATCACAAATTAACCATATACACAAGAAACCTAGTCAAACACTAGGCTGTAACCCAGGATGGTTTAGCTGTGTGGTGACAATGCTAACTACTAGCAGCTCTAGTAGCTTGTTCATAACATTGAACATTTTGAGGTAGAGGTCAGTAAATCTCCCATTTCAACAGCATTTACATATTAAATTATGAATGTTAACCTGAGGGCACACACATTTAACCATTTGACTGTTAACTAGCTATGTCCTGGTAGCCACATTAGCAGTCTATTATCCTAAAGGCAGCAGTTAGCGGCTTATAAAATAATGTGGGAGAATTTTGTCCATTTTCTTCCCATGGTATCGAATATTTTCCAGGGTATTGGTACTAAGTTTGAAATCCATGACCGCCCTAGTCTACTCTGTCCATTCAGCTAAAATTTTTTGGACTAAAAATAATTTTTTGTTACCACTTTTCTCCATCTTTAGGTGCTGGTCTGCACATGACAATCAGTTTACCTGAACTTTTTTTGCCAAGAGACACCTGCGTGTATGTGAAGCTGCAGGGCGTACAATAAAAAATAAAGAGCTGAAGTGCTGTTAAACCATTAAAAACTGCATCAATAAAGATAATCCTGTATAATTTTCCGGTCTGAACAATAAAAATGTTTTAATTAAATAAGTGCAATTTAGCATTGAATTTCACATTTTCCTACCCCAACCAACTTCCACTTTATTTTTGGTTTTGTTTTTTTTTTTTTGTTTTTGTTTTTTTTTTTTTTAAAAGGCCTCTACCTGGGCTAAATTGTATTTAGTGTGGTGACAATGAAGTACTTGCGCACTTTCAATCCAGTAGAGTTAGACAGCCTGAAGATCAGCAGGCACTTGACAAACAGACTGTACACAAGGCGACTGCAGCTGCTTCCTACAGTTCTCCAATCCAAAAGACCAAAACCCTCCAGTCATCGCTCCAACCTGTTCCTTCTCACTAACCAGCTTGGTTACACTCCCGTTCTGCCTCTCCCCATTGTTGCTTGATTTCTTTTTAAGCAATGCTCACATTAAAATACTGTCCAATATGATGTCAGGGTAAGAACATGAAGACTAATGTGCAGATACTAAACACTAAGTGCCAAGAGATGCTTTTCGATATTGTGTTAATAGGCTGAACTTTCACATTAACACATTAATAAACTGTAGACCTGAAGGACCTCCCCCCCTTTAGAAAACTGTGCATACAGTAAGAACTTAAATGCAATTTGTACTGACAGTTGCATGGAATCACTTGACCACAACCTTGAAGCCTTACGACCGATGTTTCTCAGAAGCCTAAACAAGATAATTGCATGCGTGTGCAAACACTGCTCACAGTTCACTGCTTTCTCAGTGCCAAGCATCTGAAAGGAAAAACAATGAAGACATGATTCTGTCAGTATTTATAGTCTTTTGTTTTGCACAACATTGCTGGCTTATGCTACAGCCGCTTTCTTCTCCCAGTTGACCCGTTTTGATTAGCTGCATTATTCTCTGCATTTAAATCTTCATGTTCTGGCATTGTGAAGATCTTTAAGGTTGCTAATACCCCTGATTAATCCTTGTTAGTTTGTCAGCAGGAAATGTCGTGAATTTAAGAGGCTGATTGGAATTTGGTTGACAGGGAAATGAGTCAGTAATGACTTCATTTATCTTTGTGGAACTGAGATCAATAAGGAGGCATTTTTAAACAGCTCAAACTACTAAGAATTAGCTTTCTGCATTTTGTTTTAAATAAAATGCCACCTATTCATTTTCAAAAGTTTTAAAATTGACCACTGAGGGTAACCTTGGGATCTAGGAACACATTTGCAATTCATTATAGTGTTTTCTTATATTAGATTTGGGCCTTACACTAAATTAATATTTGATTCGAGTCTCTTTTTTCCTCTCATTTACAGGGTCAAGAAGTCAGCAAATCTTGAGTGGCTAAAAAGGTTTAACATTAGAGCTTCTAGATGTCCATTAATCAACTAGTTAATGAACAGAAAGTTAGCCATTACCCAGCAAACATTCCAGCACTGAGCATTTTGTTTAAGAATCCAGTCAGTAAGTGGCCATATTGTATTCAATTTTTCTCAATGTCAGTGATTTTCCTTGGACTTTACAAAGGTCTGATTAGATGACTGGTGGGTGTAGATATGGCCACAGGGGCCCCTGATCTAATTACTACATTGCAGTTTTTTAACCACTGGATCACCAACATGTGTGCAATTAATCTGATAATGTCAAATGACCCAAAGCAACATTTAAGTGACATAACCCATCAGTGGCTGCAGTAAGAATGAGGGGCATAAAGAAGGAATTTAGGTCATATAAAACCATAAAGTTGATACAGAATGCTTAGGGTGGATGGACTGATTTTAACACAAAAATTTGCAGTTTGTTTAAAGAAATGGTCCACATTAATTCTCTTAATGACATGGCTCCCATATCAGCAAACACACCCTAACCTTAAAAGAACAAACTTATTTTTACTCCAGCTATGATCTTTCCCTACTGTGTTCCTTTGTCCCCAAACAAATCCTTCAAATCACTGTCATGTTTTAAAATTGTTCATTTATTTTCATTAAAATTAATTTATCAGATCATGTGGGGTATATCTTCTGCTCCTAACTCTCTTCCATCAACTATCAAGACAAATGAGATTGATGGGACAAGTACATCTGTCATTCTGTGCATGTTACTATTATTTGGCACATGTAACATGCAAATTAAGGCCATCACAATATTAGATTCTCAGTTCAGAAGTATCACGAACAACAACAACAACAAAAAAAAAGAATATTGCAGTATCTTCAGAAAATTTGAGAAATAGTACTAAGGCTATCATTCAAATTCATCCATAACTTGGGTGTTGTCCTAATGCAATTAAACTTATAATGCAAGTGGAGGTTACTAGAGTCTGTTAAATATACAAAAGCATACAAAGAACAATTGCTGTTTTTGCACCACTGAGGAGTTGATATTTCATCTTTGAAAATCATGTGTATCGTCAATACATATTTATGACCAGTGACCAATAGTGTAAACTGAACTAGAATTGATTAAAAAATAAGAAGACTAATAATAGGGACAAAATCCAGGTATTTTAAACAAAAAAACAAAAAAAAGATCGCAACTACACTTCTAGCCAACCATACAGACCATAATAGCACAGCAGTAATCATCCTCCATCCAGGCAGATCGACCAAGGACAGCCATCCCTCAATCTCCCTCTGCTTATGATTATTCACATTCTTTTAGTCAGAAACATCTCCAGGTCATTTAGACCTCCCCATCCCCCACCACCACCCACCCATTGCCAGCACAGTCAGCCCCTCTGCAGCTACCTATCAGAGCTCAGCCCTGCCCCGCTTCGCAAAACACCTGCTCTACTTGCCCACGTGAGGCGTCTTCACACATACACATACAGCCCTATCAGCATGCATGACAACATGTTGCGCCCCACCCCTCTTCATGAAGATGTAACTCAGGAGTAGTACATCAAATCCCATCCATCTGGACCATTCAGCATATCATCACCACCCTATATTGCCATCAATCAAAAGGATGGCAAGCACAGGGCACAGATTTTCCAGTGACATGAGACATGCAGGTCCCTGTTGTGATGTTTGAAAAATGACATAGGGCACAGCTATTGAATTAGACAGATTTAATTATGCCGAGCTTTGGGTCTCATGGTTTAAAAAGGAAATTAATTTCTTTTTTTTTTCCCCTCCCCACATGTCACCTTGAAATCCCACCATACACCACCACCAAGACTGCAGCTGCTGGTCAAAGAGGCTAAAACTGAAGAGGAAGCCTGCTGTCAAGTGCCTTCACATGAGCAGTTACTGTGTGGGTCAAGCAAACTTGATTTAATGAAAAAGGGAAGCCATTGGTGACCAAAGGGGGCTTTCTTTGGCTCTCAGAGCCTGTCTTTTGAGATAAGAGATTTGCACCAGCCTCTATGATATCCTCCAGAATAATCTTTTAAGCCTCTTCTTGTTTTTAACGTAATTAATAAAACTCCCTGACATGTCTTTAGGGATCTACAGTCAGGCAGGACCAGTGGTGACTTGACACCTGCTTTCAGCCCTGGAGCTTACTAAGTGGTTTCAGATGGACAAATCTCACGACGGAATCTGGTGCTGAGGCTTACGGGATAAAGCACACCAATCCCACTTCTTTCATGTGAAAAGTCCTGAATGCAGTACCAAGTTTCCTTTGCGCTAAAAACGCTAACAAAATCTGTCTTGGCACTGAACGCGGTTTCGAAGTTCCTTCTGTATGAACAGTACTGTCCTGGAGGTGTGTTCTGTCTAGTTAACCCATGATCCCAGTGGTGTGTCGGATACTCTTCCCTAGCAAAATGTCAAGGTTGGCGGTTAGATTACATAACTGTGTGTGAGGCTGTGTGGGATGCTCTGCGTGTCAGTGTTTGCACGGAGTTTTGAGATGTGTGAATAGGGGGGTATGTTGCTTAGAGTGTTTGCATCGCAACAAAAAAAAAAAAAAAAAAAAAAAAAAAAAAGAAAGAAAGCATTAAATCGTTTGTTTTAGCCCACACCTCGGACTTCAGCTCTGAATATTGCAACATCCGAAACGATAAAACATCCCCACTGTTTACCCTCCACCCCTCCCCTCTAAATCATCATCAGTGGCCTCTGCGTAAAAATCGGCATCCCTCGATCGCCATGCGGAACCCGTGAGCGTAATGATGCTCGTGATCCAGAGTGAGCAATGGTGTGTGTGTAGCCCAGGGGCAGATGTGATAATGCCAGCATTAACTGCGATCCCGAACGCTAATGTAGTGTGATCGAAAATACATCTGGCACCAAAAGGTAGATCTTGTGAGAACAAAAGCGCAAAACAACTAAAAGGCAAATAGCGAGGGGTCGGAAGGTTGTCTGAAGTGTGCACGTTAAGCATGAGGTGCGCGTGTGCCGTGATGAGCCTGGCTTTCAATTTAAAAAAAAAAAAAAAAAAAAAACGTGCCGCTGCCACGGCGCGCACACTGCGGCATATACTGTCAAACAGACGCATGTATACGCTAGAACATGTATTATTTTTTTTAAATGCATGACAATAATATGCACAGCTGACTTTCTAGGGAGTGTGATGGGCCAGAAACACCAGGTGCAAAATTCTGTTTTAATGCAAACTATATGGATATGAATGACAAAGGCACCAAATACGCATTTTGGGAAGGAAACGGACCATTTGGTGCTTGAAAAATATTTTTGATCTTAAGCCCTTGCCACCGAAGCCTGATGGTTTGTTCCTGTGACAGATATAACGGGGTACATGATTACACTGCAGATTTGTGAGCCGCTCTGCTCCGTCCTCTGTTCTCTCTACCCCGGTGGAGCCCTCCACACTCACCTGTCTTGGTCAGTAGCGCCGACATGGTCCACGCTACGAACAGGACACTGCAGATAAAGCAGACCTGCACGAATAACATCTCCCTCCTCTTGCGAACTTTAAAAATCTTCGCAATTATTGTCTTTTTGGAGGGGCTCACGTTGTCGGTGTCGTGCTGCTCCATGCTTTGCAGCTCGGCCGGCGGCCACTTTTTGCGTCCTTGAGCCGAAGAAACTGCCACCACGCTTGCCTCTTCACACGGAACACAACCGGGATGTGACCCTCATTTCAAGTCGTCCAGTGTGCAGATGGAGAGTAGTGAAGCGGACAGTTTTTCCCCTTCTTGTCTCCGCTGCTGAGAAGATGTCTTTCAGCTGCCCGGGACTGGTGACTGAGCAATGACAAGGCGGTCAAATTCCGATATGTCTCCAAATCAGTTTAGTGGTGCTCCTGAATTCGGATTCTGCAACAGAACGTATGTCGAATGGGCTCCTATTGCAACCCGCATCCTGTCCCGTAAAAAAAAAGGGGGGGGAAAGCAATAGCTATTATCTATCCGTGGCAGCCTATAGTTTCTGTGTTTTGCATAAAATGCGCCAGTGTTCAGTCACAAACGTGGAATCGCTCAGCTGCGCCGTTTCGCAAACCACACGCACCTGCGCCTGTTAAGTGAAACCAATCCGTGCTCATCAAGGTTAATTGTTAAATTCAGGAAGCCGTCGTGCCGCTCGCCTCGCTTGGGCGCCTCCCCCTCCGCATGAAGTCCTCCTCAGTGCAGGAAAGCCGTTCTGATGATGAGAGAGGACCATCAGCTCCCCGTGCTTCCAGCTGCCCTCCTACTCTGTGCCCTTCATCCTCTCCAATGAGACCGGGCTCCTTTAACTTTCCCGAGTACTGCATGTGCAAACAGCCAGAGGGGGTGGGGGTAAGGGGATCTTCCTTCTTCTATCGCTCCACTGTCCACCTTAGAAACAACTGGGAGCTGGTCATCGATCACACGGGACTCCAAAGTCATGCGATCTCTTATATGATTTGACCGTCGACTAGGCAAGTTCAGTCATGCTGGTTAAAAGAGAGGTAACCCAAAACACCCCTATCCCAGCACTGCTGAGTTATGAAACCAAATCTAATGTTTCTGGGTCTCCAGGCACTTAATAACTGCCCTTCAAGTCACCTGCTATCCTCATTTTCATGCTGAATAAGTGAGGTGATGGATCTTCTGTCTCAATGGCATAGAAGTATATAAGTCAAAACCAGAGTTTTTACAGTTCTAACAAGCTTGAAGTCAATATTTGGTATGGCCACCTTTATTCTTCAACACAACTTGAACTCTCTTTGCCAAGCTTTCTTGTAATTTCTTTAAGTAGTCTTCATGAATAGTTTTCCAGGCTTCTTGAAGCCTGGATGACATCCAAAGCTCTTCTTTGGATGTGGTCTGCCATTTGTTCTGTCAAGATGATCCCACACTGCTTCAATAATATCGAGGTCTGGGCTCTGGGGAGACCAATCCATGGCTGATTGTGTTCCATTGTGTGTTTTTTCTCTCCAGGTATGATTTGAGTGCATTGGCAGTGTGTTTGGGATCATTGTTGTGCTAAAAAGAAAAAGGAAGATGTTGCCAATCAACGTCCTGACCTTCTCCATACAGTAGATGTTGATTATGATTTGAACCAAAAATTTCAAATTTGGATTCATCACTCCATGAGAGCCTTGGTCTTATGGAGGACCATTTCTAGTGAAGCTTCAATGAACAGTGGTCGGATCAACTGGATGGCCAGATCTTTGCTGGACTTTATTTACTATTTCTTAAGCACATGACTTCCAGATACTGTTCATCTGCTGTAATGGTTTTTTGGCCTGGTACTTCTTCGTTTGTCCTCTATTTGTCTGGTTTCATCAAAGTTTCTGTTTTTTAAGGATGCGCTGCACACTATGCTGAAATATTCCAAGCTTTCTGCTCGTAGCTCTTTGGGAATCACCTTTTTGGTGCAAAAATACTATTTTTATGCCTGTAAAATGGCATTATCTTTGGCGTTTTTTATCTATTCAGCTGAAAAAATGAGAACAGATTGTTACTTGTAGCCTGTTGTAAAAACATAAAGTGCCTAAAGATGTGTGATATGTATGTGTAGACAACATCGGTTCATCCCTTGAGTTAGGTGCCTTTTTTATGCTTAAGTGATTCATAGGTCAGTGTTAAGTGACTCATCAAACAAAACATTCCTCTGAAAATGGTCAGGTACAAGGACCTGATTCAAAATGAGTCAGAAAAAGAGCCAATGTCCAAAGAAGAACTTTGAAGGACCTTCAGAAAGCCTGGAGAAATATTGCTCAAGACCACTTTAAAAAGGACAAGAAATTCTGTCTGCTTGGAAGCAAAATATAAAGAAATGAGGGGTGGCTAAAGACTTTTGCACAGTACTGTACACAGGCAAAATGTACATTTGCATTACAGTTGTAATGGAGACTGTGTGTCAACTGCAAATTGTGTGGGTAAAATGTAGTTCAGTGAAACATCATTTAAAAGCTAACAGTTATCATTGTAAGAATAAAATCAGCAGAACTCTTTGCTCACTCAGGTTCATGGCGCTGTAGTCTCAGGATTTGGCATGCAAACAGTACAAAATAGAACAAAAAATAAAACTAATTTACACATTTGGTAGTGAAAAATTCAGCTTGCAATGAACACAAGGAGTGTAAAGCAATCACTGAAGATTCTTGTTCTTAATTAGTGTTTTGATAGTTCCCAGGGCATCTGAGGGCTCCACAGAGTCCTGTGGGCTCCATGGCATGTGACAGGTGAAGGTCAGTGGTCACACCACTATTTGCTGTAATATTGTTCAATTCAATTCAATTTTATTTATGTAGCACGAACAACAGTAGCCTCAAGGCTCACCTGAACCTGTCACTTTGTGTTATAGAAAATAATTGGAGGCAGTGACTCTAAATCCATACAGAGTAGGCCTATGGAAAGTTTAATATGGGATTCAGTGTTGTGGTTAGGAGAATGCACCAGATCATTTTTTATGCCCATCTGCTGTTATCTCCCACAATTCAAAGAAGGCAAAATTCAAAGTTATTGGCTTAAAAGTTTCATTAATATATTCAACTTTGAGGTAGTGTTAGTGAGCCACCCTGCTGTTTGCACTAATGAAGATCCTTTCACTTGTATTTATAGACTACTCCTAGAATAATTGAGTTGCTTCCCACAGCTAAATGTTTAATTTACTTTGCTCATGATGTTTTCATGTACATGTGCATTTAAATAGACTGCCGCACACTTTGGCACATAGTTAACTGATAACATTTGTCGGGATGATGAGCTTAGCTTAACGTAAAGCCTGAAAGCAGTGGGACACGGCAACCTAAGTTCAGTACATAGTAAATAAAAGGTTATTTCTTTAATTAAATGCAGTCATTGTAAAAGGATATGTACACTATAAGCTTAGCTAAACCTGTGGTGGCAAGAGCTTTTTACTTGCTGTACAAGCATAAGAGTCTTTTTTTAACAGTCTTTTTTTGCTAGAAAGATAATAAGCACTGTTTCATTAACACTCAAGTGCAACCCTGCCCTCCAATTATAAACAGCACACCCTTGTTGGAATACTTGTGAGGCTATAAAGCACAGCCTGCTCCTTCTGCTGCCTCCAGGCCTGCTGCAGGTCACCTTAGCTGCCAAGATAACAGACAGGAAAGCTTCTGCACTCTCAAAGCCATCAAAATGCACAGGTTGAGAGGGCTGAAACAGCATGTCAACTTTTTACCATCACCGCAGCTGCCCACTTAAGCAAAAACTGAGCCGCATGTAAGGGTCAAAGGCCTCACAGTCAGGCACAATCTCCAGCAGACCAGGGTTATGTAAGACTAGGACTGTCCTGTCCGTACAGTGCAAGGCCGTCCTCCAAGAACAATTTCCCGTCATCTCCAAGAAGCATCCAAGATGTGTGAAGGGTGCTAGTTAAGCATGGAAGGCATTGCAGGTTATTAGTTGGGGCTTTCTGAATCTGTTGCCAGGTCTTGTCTTTATCCTGCAGCTTGGGTCTTCTGCGTGCACCCATACACATCAACATGTGCAACTCATGCCCATGCCAAGGGATTAGTCCCCTTCAGGCCCCTGCCCACACAGCAGGCAGGCAATCGGGGAGCAGCGCCAGGGCCTGCTTACAGAGATTTAGCCACTGCTGTACACTCCCTGCCTTGGTGAAACATACATATGGCTTCCTTTGCCTTCTGCAGGACCCGGTGAATGCCCCATGATCTGCAGCAGAGATAATAATGTGCGTGAACTGCATTTTAAGCTGCACAGAGATGGTGAAAAATTGGCTTTGTTGTATGACGTGGGCAGATGTCAAAAGGAGCACTCACAGTAATGTAAATGTGTTGTTTGATATTAATGCCAGGCTTGTGCGATGTCCTTGCTCTGCAGATCACTAATGACTTGATGTCAAGTCTGTTAACAGTGTTGCACAACAATTGCAGTTTGACTCAGCGTTGCTCATTTAGGCTTCCAACTCCGTTTCTGCTGCGATTATTCATGTGGTTTATTCACTGGCTTGATGCAGTGATTAAGATTCACTCTTTAAGGGCAATACAGCTGAATCACTTTACATCATATGAAGATATTTAATTAATGTGTAGGCCTTTCAATCAAGCACTATCAACATGTGCCAGTTAACCGGTGCACTGCAAGTCTTTTCATAAAGCTGTCAGAATGCTTATCAATTTCTACTATTAGCGAGGGGGGGGGGCACAAAGTTTAGCATAAAATTTAAAGACAAAAAGGAGATTTTTTTTCCTATAAAAAGAGAGTTTTTCTCCCCATAGTCCCCAACTGCAACACTGGATTCCTGGGCTTCTTGTTCTCTAACATTGTAGGATTTTTACTTCACAATAAAAAGTGACTGTTGTGAACTGGAGCTTTATAAATCAAAAGGGACTGAATAAAATGTAATAGGTGAACTGAATTTAAACTATCCTAGTCCCATTAGGTCAATTAGGCAAGCATGTGGGAACTAGTTAATCTTTGAAATAAAAGCGGTTTTCAGGCTCAAAGTTGAATTCACCACACGATCTTTAGCTTTTCTGTATCAGATCACAGTGATCCTCATGAGTTAGGAATTTTCCCACTCATCCTATAATTAAGCATTCTTTTATTTTGTTATTTTTTTTTTCTTAGCACTTCAAAGGCAAAAGTAACATACGACAGATGAAATAATGCAATACTGTATAATATAATAACGAAGTACATTTTGGACAATTACAATACACTTTCAGGCAGCGCTGCTGCAATCTTAGTCAGGTAAGAACAATATCTTTTACCTGGTAATGTTAGGTATTGCCATCAAACTTAGCAGACCTAGTGCTGCATGACTGGCATGATAGAGTTAGTTTTATTGTCTCTCTGAGTTTTCTCTCATTTTGTCACTGTTATTCAACATTCCAGAAGTTTTAGCATAAATAAATCAGGCCTTTCAAGTTTGCATCCCTGTAGAACAGCTAAGTTTAGACTTTTGTTGTTATCCTTTTCCTACTCTTTTCATTTTCAGCTACTGTTTGGTTAGGTTTAGTGAACAAAACTATCTGGTTAGGTTTCAGAAAACTATTACTATTACTGTAACTATTAAATCTCACACTCATTCCGCATATTAGAAGGCAACGTTGCTTTAGTTCATTGAGGTTTCCAGGCATTCATTTATGCACAACAGTCTGAAGGTCCCACCACACCATTTCAATCAGCTTGCGGTCTTTGACTGGGCCATTGCAACACCTTGATTCTGTTCTTTTTCAGCCATTCTGTTGTAGATTTGCTTTTGTGCTGTGCTGTGCACTGTCCTGTTGCATGATCCAATTTTGACCAAGCTTTAAGCATTGGACAGATGGCCTCATGCTTCACTTTAGAATACTTTGGTATGCAGAAGAGTTCATAGTCAACTCAATAACTGCAAGGTGCCCAGGTCCCGTGACTGGAAAACATGCCCATATCATCACCCTTCCACCACCATGCTTGACAGTTGGTATGAAGTGTTGGAGAGGAAAGACAATATTAGTAATTATTGTGTCTTGTAACTATTGTGAAAAGTTTCATTGCCCTAAAAAAGGAGCTCTGATGGGGTAACCAGCAGACAGGTGGAAATCTAAAGCAGCTGGATGAGAAACGATGGAGAGTAGTCAGGCAGGTGAATAACTGCTAAGCACAGGAACTGACAGAGATGCTCAGGTTCAAGTGATTGGCAGCGTTTGCAAAACTCCTCAGGGAAGTAGAGAGGTGGTAGACAGGTTTGCAGGTTGGACTTTAAATGAGCAACATTATGGTGGTATTAATGATCTAGCAGAGAACTACAGCACCATCCAGCTGTTAAATATCAGAAGCTTGAAGAGAGAACTCAGAGCAAGTGTAGGAAGGGCAGCCTGAGTGAGAGAGACTCTGCCCACAGGTGGGCCAGCGAGGAAACAGCAGCCCACAACTCCACCTGAGACTACAGATAGACTTTTAGAAAGAGCCAGAGAGGGAATAAGAAAAGACAAAACCCAGGACTGTCCAGAACACCTGTAGAGTCTGAGATGTAGTTCATGGGTTTTTTTGTAATTTCTCCAAGTACTGTACAGTCTGACCTTGGGGTGAATTTGCTGGGAAAATTGTCACCTTGTGTTAACACACACACCTGAATGCTCCAGACCAACAAACTGCCAAAACGTCTGCTTTTAAAGAAGTGGTCACACTTGCTAATAACCAGTTGATCGATGTTATTTGATTATCAGCACCTGGCTGCTACTTGCCTTCTTAATTATTATGGAAACAGTAAGCGTGTTTTTCATAAGACTGCACAGAGTCCTGTGTGTGTATGCATCCATAGATGCAAATGCTTCTTACAAGGAAAAGTAAGTTTGTCCTTTTTTTTTTTTTTTTTTTGTTAGTTTGTTTCATTTCATCTTTTTTTTTTTTAATTTATCAGGAACAGAAAGTTGTTCAGATAAGTTTTCCTAACATAGGCTAAATAAAATCACATTTTGAAAAGTCTGATAAATCTCAAATTACACCTTTGATCACATATACAAGGAAGATAATGGCAGTTGGAATATAGTGTATAGTGTAAATACTGTGTTTGCACACTATGAACTGGTAGCTGATTCTACTGAAGTGAATTTGTGCCTGTGTGATGGATCGTGATAACCAGGTGACACTGAGCCAAAGAAAGAAGTTGGACAACTTCCATTAATGCACTGTTGGCATTGTAACTAATATTTTACTAATTAACTGAAGCCAGTAGACAGATGGAGGGAGAAATATCCCCAGCTCTGAATGCTTTTTTCCCTCTCAACCTGAATTATTGCCGAGCCCACTTTAGCCACCGGCTGGTACTATCAGTAGCTTGGTGTTTGTGCACGCACACAGTTATGAAATATCTCTGGAGACCTGCTGGTTCTACTGCATGCAAAAGCTTCTCATCCAGCTGCAGGAAAAATTAAATATTCATCATGAGTGTTGAGCATTCTGTTGCTGCGGTGCGTGGGTTTATTTGTATACCTGTTCAGGTGTGATGAGTAGACAGGCCAGAGACGAGCAACAGAGAGTCTAATCTGTGTTTTCTGGAGCCAGCAGTCATCTTCTGTACTCTCTTCACCTTCGAGGACATGAAAAATCACCCATAGAGCTTTCGACAACATGAGTCAGCTCAGTCGACCCCAGACTGACAGCTTCGGTGACAAACATTACGATTCATACACTGTATTTAAATACATGCAACAGGGGGACAGTAGGACCTAGAAAACAGCAAAATGATCACTTGTGTGTGTTTCATGCCTGGCAAGAGAAATTCATTTCGTTTTCTCTTGAAAACTATTACATAACACATAATAGGCGTCAAAGTGGTTTACAGTAGGTGGCTTCTGACTTGAGAGGAGAAACCTGCACAGTAACAATTTGTCCTGTTAAATAGCAGTAAATTGCTGGAAGCTAGATTTGCCAGCTTTTAACTGTTACTTTACAGTTTCCCACATTAGAACAAGAGTTTCTTACTGTAAAAAAAAAAAAAATTACAGAACATGAGCTTTAAAGTATAGTGCTATTAGCTGTTTGGTTGTCATTATATAGTTGTTTTAATGTTCCTATTGTAATCTCTACAATCAGCACATTGTAAAATTATGGATGTAATGTATTGTAAACAATATATTTATTTAAAAAATTTCCCATTTCCTCCTGCTGAAAAGGTTCTGCAAGTTCTAGTACCATTTATCTTTTATTGCACCATGCCCCTATTTACTTATCCTCACACTTCACTGTAAATATAATGTTACTGTATTCAACATTCAACCACCCTGAAGATGATCACTGGTTACAGGTCATTAATCTCGAGGCCTGTTGATAGCTATAACATTCTTATTTGCCACATAAATACTGGAAACCACAACATACATTCACAACAATCAGAATCTGAACAAAAAATAACAGTTACAGCATTCCTAAATTAAGCATTTAAATGTAAACATTTACATTCCCATGAGATTTGGTGCACACTAGTACAGAACTGTATGCAATCCAAGCCACTGTCATTTCTTCACATTGCTAATTTAGGTAGTTAAAATTCATGCAACAGGATTTCATGCAGATGAGTTGAAACATAGTGAGACTTGAGTCTGACTTAACTCATGTCTGCCCAGTTGTCAGGGGTGTTCCCCAGGGCTCTACCTTGGGCCCCCTTCTATTTATTATTTATCTTCTACCTCTGGGTCATATTTTAAGGAAATTTGGCATACATTTTCATTCTTATGTTGATGACACCCAACTCCATCTGTCCACTAAGCCTATTTCTATTCTTCCATGTTCTTCTCTCACTGTTTGCTTACTTGTAATTAAATTGTGGTTGTTTGCCAATTTCCTCAAATTAAACAGTGACAAACAGAGGTTCTTTTTGTAGGAACTAACACTGTTTTGGATAAATGCTGTAAACTCTCTCTTTATATTGATGATTCTCTAATCTCACCTTCCTCCCAGGTTAAGAATTTAGGTGTTGTTTTTGACAGCACCTTAAATCTTGAAACACATATCAATAACATCACTTGGTCCGCATATCTCCATTTATGTGATAATAGTTGCATCCCTCAAAGCTAACAATATTGCTATTCTCATACATTCTCTGGTTACATCTCTTATTGATTATTGCAATTCTATCCTCTCTAGTTTACTACGCAAACTTCTCCATAAACTTCACCTGGTACCAGAATCCCTTCCATAGATCATATTACTCGTGTCCTCCAACAGCTTCACTGGTTTCCTGTAAAATACCACATTAATTTTGAGATTCTGCTTCTTACTTTCAAGCCTCTCCATAAACTCGCTCCTCCATATCTCTCTAATTTTCTGCATATCGTCCTACCCATACTCTGAGATCCTCCTCTATCCTCTCCAATAATCTCATTATACCGCCTGGTCACCTGACTAGCATGGGCTTTAGAGCTTTCGGTCGAGTGGCCCCTCATCTTTGGAACTCTCTCCCACACCACATTTGCACTATTGATCTTTAAAGCCAGCCTTACAACACATCTTTTTAACCTTACTTATTCTATTTGGTTTTATTTTAGTTGACTTTTTAATTCTATGATGTATTGACTTTTAATTCTATGGTGTTTTCTAAATGTCATTTTAAACATTTTGTGATTTTGGTACATAAGTGCATGTAAAGTGTCCTCGAGTGCCTTGAAAGGTGCCTATAAATAAAATTTATTATTTATTATTATTAGTATTAAAGAGAAAAAATACTGTATTATACCGAATGAGTAGGTTGCTGTTAATATTTTAGTGTTCAACTGCATTCGTTTTAACATTATTATTTAACATAACCAGGAAGTGAAACTCTTGAGATTAAGGATCTCCTTTACAAGAGTGTCCTGGGCTGGCATAGGCAGCATTAACCTTGTCATAGCTAGTGGTGTGGTGGAGACTCAGGCGCAGACTAAGGAAAAAGTTCAAAAGTTTATTTACACCAAGGGTAGCAAATGTCAAAAATAAGTCCAGCTCCGCCAGTAGAGGCTCAAGTGCTGGTAGTGCCACGCTCTGAATAAATTCCACTCCATAAACGAAAAGCACTTCTTCTCTGCACTCTCCACAGCTCTCTCAGGTTTTCCTGCACAGAAGAGAACAATTGATGAGGGAAAGCTAACACAGGAGCAGGTAAAAGTTACAGAAGAGCAGTCCACTAACTGTTGCAGGTGCAACGACCTGGCATCGACTAAAGGTCTCTTCCTCATATAAATAGTGTTTCCATAATATCTGACGGCCACCAGGTGAGTAAACAGGGAGGTGGGACACAGGTTCGTCCTGCCCCTGAAACACAAGGTGAGTTTAAGAAACAAAAACACACATGATAGACAGGAAAGAGAGGGAGAGCTGAGAGAAGAAACAAGAAAGAAAAAGTGGATCAGCCCAGGAAGAACAATGGACCATGACAAACTTAGCATGTGTTTCAATTGTGGAAAAAAAAAATCAAAGCTCCTGGAGAAAGCCCACACAAGAGTTGACAGAACATGTAAACTCCACACAGCAGGCTCATCCCCAGGTTTGAACCCACGACCCTCTTACAGTGAGGCAACAACGCTAATCACTGATTCACCATGCTGCATTTGCAAAGAATGGTATACTACTGTACAAAATCTTGCTACTTTTTTAAACATTTGCTATTTTATTTCAGGTAGACATGGTGAACAAAATCTCATGGTAACTTGTACTGTACAATACATAATACAGTGGCGAATGAACAGATACATAATATGAGGCTCATAATATGTGGTTGCTCACGAGCAGAACAGCTTATACGATGCCTTTCAGTTAAAACTCAAGTCAAGGATCAAGTGTAAATGTTTAACCCTTTATTTAACTACAAATTTTTGCGGACTTCCGGCAATAATTACCGTAATAAGCCCATAGGCGTAGGAACCGGGGGGGACGGAGGGGACGGAGGGGACGTGTCCCTCCCCCTCCCTCCCCCCCAATATTGGAGACAGGCGCATTTGTCCCACCCAAAAATTACACAGTGGAGGAGAAAAATATTTGATTTTGAAATCTTTAACTCGCGTGCTTTTATTTTGAAGGCGCAACATGCGCTCCCCCGCCTCCCTCTGAATGGCTCTGAGTGATTGGGAGGCAGGAAACAGCGACAGGAGTCAGAAACTCTTGAATGAGGTAAAACGGTCTGTTGGGATCGTTGCCATGAACAGAGCTGGACCGAGGTATAGGCAACATATGTGGCTCAAACTCACATACATTTGTAATGAAACTTTTTTTTTAATATGCTAGTACACTGGTAACATTTGTCTATGCACTGGTAACAATTATCTGTGCACTGGTAACATTTATCTGTGCACTGGTAACATTTATCTGTGCACTGGTAACATTTATCTGTGCACTGGTAACATTTATCTGTGAATTGGTAACATTTATCTGTAGACTGGTAACATTTATCTGTGCACTGGTAACATTTATCTGTGCACTGGTAACATTTATCTGTGCACTGGTAACATTTATCTGTACACTGGTAACATTTATCTGTGCATTAGTAACAATTATCTGTGCACTGGTAACATTTATCTGTGCACTGGTAACATTTATCTGTGCACTGGTAACATTTATCTGTGCATTAGTAACATTTATCTGTGCACTGGTAACATTTATCTGTGAATTGGTAACATTTATCTGTACACTGGTAACATTTATCTGTGCATTAGTAACATTTATCTGTGCACTGGTAACATTTATCTGTGAATTGGTAACATTTATCTGTGCACTGGTAACATTTATCTGTGCATTAGTAACATTTATCTGTGCACTGGTAACATTATCTGTGAATTGGTAACATTTATCTGTTCACTGGTAACATTTATCTGTGCATTTGTAACATTTATCTGTGCACTGGTAACATTTATCTGTGCACTGGTAACATTTATCTGTACACTGGTAACATTTATCTGTGCATTAGTAACATTTATCTGTGCACTGGTAACATTTATCTGTGAATTGGTAACATTTATCTGTGAATTGGTAACATTTATCTGTGCACTGGTAACATTTATCTGTGCATTAGTAACATTTATCTGTGCACTGGTAACATTTATCTGTGCACTGGTAACATTTATCTGTGAATTGGTAACATTTATCTGTACACTGGTAACATTTATCTGTGCATTAGTAACAATTATCTGTGCACTGGTAACATTTATCTGTGAACTGGTAACATTTATCTGTGAATTGGTAACATTTATCTGTGCACTGGTAACATTTATCTGTGCATTAGTAACATTTATCTGTGCACTGGTAACATTTATCTGTGCACTGGTAACATTTATCTGTGAATTGGTAACATTTGTCTATGCACTGGTAACATTTATCTGTGCATTAGTAACATTTATCTGTGAACTGGTAACATTTGTCTATGCACTGGTATCATTTATCTGTGCATTAGTAACATTTATCTGTGAACTGGTAACATTTATCTGTGCACTGGTAACATTTATCTGTGCATTAGTAACATTTATCTGTGAACTGGTAACATTTATCTGTGCACTGGTAACATTTATCTGTGCACTGGTAACATTTATCTGTGAATTGGTAACATTTGTCTATGCACTGGTAACATTTATCTGTGCATTAGTAACATTTATCTGTGAACTGGTAACATTTATCTGTGCACTGGTAACATTTATCCGTGCACTGGTAACATTTATCTGTGCATTAGTAACAATTATCTGTGCACTGGTAACATTTATCTGTGCACTGGTAACATTTATCTGTGAATTGGTAACATTTATCTATGCACTGGTAACATTTATCTGTGCATTAGTAACATTTATCTGTGAACTGGTAACATTTGTCTATGCACTGGTATCATTTATCTGTGCATTAGTAACATTTATCTGTGAACTGGTAACATTTATCTGTGCACTGGTAACATTTATCTGTGCATTGGTAACATTTGTCTATGCACTGGTAACATTTATCTGTGCATTAGTAACATTTATCTGTGAACTGGTAACATTTGTCTATGCACTGGTATCATTTATCTGTGCATTAGTAACATTTATCTGTGAACTGGTAACATTTATCTGTGCACTGGTAACATTTATCTGTGCATTAGTAACATTTATCTGTGAACTGGTAACATTTATCTGTGCACTGGTAACATTTATCTGTGCACTGGTAACATTTATCTGTGAACTGGTAACATTTGTCTATGCACTGGTAACATTTATCTGTGCATTAGTAACATTTATCTGTGAACTGGTAACATTTATCTGTGCACTGGTAACATTTATCCGTGCACTGGTAACATTTATCTGTGCATTAGTAACATTTATCTGTGAACTGGTAACATTTATCTGTGCACTGGTAACATTTATCTGTGCATTAGTAACATTTATCTGTGAACTGGTAACATTTATCTGTGCACTGGTAACATTTATCTGTGCACTGGTAACATTTATCTGTGAATTGGTAACATTTGTCTATGCACTGGTAACATTTATCTGTGCATTAGTAACATTTATCTGTGAACTGGTAACATTTATCTGTGCAATGGTAACATTTATCCGTGCACTGGTAACATTTATCTGTGCATTAGTAACAATTATCTGTGCACTGGTAACATTTATCTGTGCACTGGTAACATTTATCTGTGAATTGGTAACATTTGTCTATGCACTGGTAACATTTATCTGTGCATTAGTAACATTTATCTGTGAACTGGTAACATTTGTCTATGCACTGGTATCATTTATCTGTGCATTTGTAACATTTATCTGTGAACTGGTAACATTTATCTGTGCACTGGTAACATTTATCTGTGCATTGGTAACATTTGTCTATGCACTGGTAACATTTATCTGTGCATTAGTAACATTTATCTGTGAAATGGTAACATTTGTCTATGCACTGGTATCATTTATCTGTGCATTAGTAACATTTATCTGTGAACTGGTAACATTTATCTGTGCACTGGTAACATTTATCTGTGCATTAGTAACATTTATCTGTGAACTGGTAACATTTATCTGTGCACTGGTAACATTTATCTGTGCACTGGTAACATTTATCTGTGAATTGGTAACATTTGTCTATGCACTGGTAACATTTATCTGTGAAATAGTAACATTTATCTGTGAACTGGTAACATTTATCTGTGCACTGGTAACATTTATCCGTGCACTGGTAACATTTATCTGTGCATTAGTAACAATTATCTGTGCACTGGTAACATTTATCTGTGCACTGGTAACATTTATCTGTGAATTGGTAACATTTGTCTATGCACTGGTAACATTTATCTGTGCATTTGTAACATTTATCTGTGAACTGGTAACATTTGTCTATGCACTGGTATCATTTATCTGTGCATTAGTAACATTTATCTGTGAACTGGTAACATTTATCTGTGCATTAGTAACATTTATCTGTGCACTGGTAACATGTATCTGTGCACTGGTAACATTTATCTGTGCACTGGTAACATTTATCTGTAAATTGGCAACATTTGTCTATGCACTGGTAACATTTATCTGTGCATTAGTAACATTTATCTGTGAACTGGTAACATTTATCTGTGAATTGGTAACATTTATCTGTCCACTGGTAACATTTATCTGTGCACTGGTAACATTTATCTGTGAATTGGTAACATTTATCTGTGCACTGGTAACATTTATCTGTGAATTGGTAACATTTAACTGTGCACTGGTAACATTTATGTGTGAATTGGTAACATTTATCTGTGAATTGGTAACATTTATCTGTGCACTGGTAACATTTATCTGTGCATTAGTAACATTTATCTGTGCACTGGTAACATTTATCTGTGAATTGGTAACATTTATCTGTACACTGGTAACATTTATCTGTGCATTTGTAACATTTATCTGTGCACTGGTAACATTTATCTGTGCACTGGTAACATTTATCTGTACACTGGTAACATTTATCTGTGCATTAGTAACATTTATCTGTGCACTGGTAACATTTATCTGTGAATTGGTAACATTTATCTGTGCACTGGTAACATTTATCTGTGCATTAGTAACATTTATCTGTGCACTGGTAACATTTATCTGTGCACTGGTAACATTTATCTGTGAACTGGTAACATTTATCTGTACACTGGTAAGATTTATCTGTGCATTAGTAACAATTATCTGTGCACTGGTAACATTTATCTGTGCACTGGTAACATTTATCTGTGCAATGGTAACATTTATCTGTGCACTGGTAACATTTATCTGTGCATTAGTAACATTTATCTGTCCACTGGTAACATTTATCTGTGCACTGGTAACATTTATCTGTGAATTGGTAACATTTGTCTATGCACTGGTAACATTTATCTGTGCACTGGTAACATTTATCTGTGCATTAGTAACATTTATCTGTGCACTGGTATCATTTATCTGTGCATTAGTAACATTTATCTGTGAACTGGTAACATTTATCTGTGCACTGGTAACATTTATCTGTGCATTAGTAACATTTATCTGTGAACTGGTAACATTTATCTGTGCACTGGTAACATTTATCTGTGCATTGGTAACATTTATCTGTGAACTGGTAACATTTATCTGTGCACTGGTAACATTTATCCGTGCACTGGTAACATTTATCTGTGCATTAGTAACAATTATCTGAGCACTGGTAACATTTATCTGTGCACTGGTAACATTTATCTGTGCATTAGTAACATTTATCTGTGCACTGGTAACATTTATCTGTGCACTGGTAACATTTATCTGTGAATTGGTAACATTTATCTGTGCACTGGTAACATTTATCTGTGCATTAGTAACATTTATCTGTGCACTGGTAACATTTATCTGTGCACTGGTAACATTTATCTGTGCATTAGTAACAATTATCTGTGCACTGGTAACATTTATCTGTGAATTGGTAACATTTATCTGTGCACTGGTAACATTTATCTGTGCATTAGTAACATTTATCTGTGCACTGGTAACATTTATCTGTGCACTGGTAACATTTATCTGTGAATTGGTAACATTTGTCTATGCACTGGTAACATTTATCTGTGCACTGGTAACATTTATCTGTGCATTAGTAACATTTATCTGTGCACTGGTATCATTTATCTGTGCATTAGTAACATTTATCTGTGAACTGGTAACATTTATCTGTGCACTGGTAACATTTATCTGTTCATTAGTAACATTTATCTGTGAACTGGTAACATTTATCTGTGCACTGGTAACATTTATCTGTGCATTAGTAACATTTATCTGTGAACTGGTAACATTTGTCTATGCACTGGTATCATTTATCTGTGCATTAGTAACATTTATCTGTGAACTGGTAACATTTATCTGTGCACTGGTAACATTTATCTGTGCATTTGTAACATTTATCTGTGAACTTGTAACATTTATCTGTGCACTGGTAACATTTATCTGTGCACTGGTAACATTTATCTGTGAACTTGTAACATTTTTCTTTGCACTGGTAACATTTATCTGTGCATTAGTAACATTTATCTGTGAACTGGTAACATTTATCTGTGAACTGGTAACATTTATCTGTGCACTGGTAACATTTATCTGTGCATTAGTAACAATTATCTGTGCACTGGTAACATTTATCTGTGCACTGGTAACATTTATCTGTGAATTGGTAACATTTGTCTATGCACTGGTAACATTTATCTGTGCATTAGTAACATTTATCTGTGAACTGGTAACATTTGTCTATGCACTGGTATCATTTATCTGTGCATTAGTAACATTTATCTGTGAACTGGTAACATTTATCTGTGCACTGGTAACATTTATCTGTGCATTAGTAACATTTATCTGTGAACTGGTAACATTTATCTGTGCACTGGTAACATTTATCTGTGCACTGGTAACATTTATCTGTGAATTGGTAACATTTGTCTATGCACTGGTAACATTTATCTGTGCATTAGTAACATTTATCTGTGAACTGGTAACATTTATCTGTGCACTGGTAACATTTATCCGTGCACTGGTAACATTTATCTGTGCATTAGTAACATTTATCTGTGCACTGGTAACATTTATCTGTGCACTGGTAACATTTATCTGTGAATTGGTAACATTTGTCTATGCACTGGTAACATTTATCTGTGCATTAGTAACATTTATCTGTGAACTGGTAACATTTATCTGTGCATTAGTAACATTTATCTGTGAACTGGTAACATTTATCTGTGAATTGGTAACATTTATCTGTCCACTGGTAACATTTATCTGTGCACTGGTAACATTTATCTGTGAATTGGTAACATTTATCTGTGCACTGGTAACATTTATCTGTGAATTGGTAACATTTAACTGTGCACTGGTAACATTTATGTGTGAATTGGTAACATTTATCTGTGAATTGGTAACATTTATCTGTGCACTGGTAACATTTATCTGTGCATTAGTAACATTTATCTGTGCACTGGTAACATTTATCTGTGAATTGGTAACATTTATCTGTACACTGGTAACATTTATCTGTGCATTAGTAACAATTATCTGTGCACTGGTAACATTTATCTGTGCACTGGTAACATTTATCTGTACACTGGTAACATTTATCTGTGCATTAGTAACATTTATCTGTGCACTGGTAACATTTATCTGTGAATTGGTAACATTTATCTGTGCACTGGTAACATTTATCTGTGCATTAGTAACATTTATCTGTGCACTGGTAACATTTATCTGTGCACTGGTAACATTTATCTGTGAATTGGTAACATTTATCTGTACACTGGTAACATTTATCTGTGCATTAGTAACAATTATCTGTGCACTGGTAACATTTATCTGTGCACTGGTAACATTTATCTGTGAATTGGTAACATTTATCTGTGCACTGGTAACATTTATCTGTGCATTAGTAACATTTATCTGTGCACTGGTAACATTTATCTGTGCACTGGTAACATTTATCTGTGAATTGGTAACATTTGTCTATGCACTGGTAACATTTATCTGTGCACTGGTAACATTTATCTGTGCAATAGTAACATTTATCTGTGCACTGGTATCATTTATCTTTGCATTAGTAACATTTATCTGTGAACTGGTAACATTTATCTGTGCACTGGTAACATTTATCTGTGCATTAGTAACATTTATCTGTGAACTGGTAACATTTATCTGTGCACTGGTAACATTTATCTGTGCATTGGTAACATTTATCTGTGAACTGGTAACATTTATCTGTGCACTGGTAACATTTATCTGTGCACTGGTAACATTTATCTGTGCATTAGTAACAATTATCTGCGCACTGGTAACATTTATCTGTGCACTGGTAACATTTATCTGTGCATTAGTAACATTTATCTGTGCACTGGTAACATTTATCTGTGCATTAGTAACATTTATCTGTGCACTGGTAACATTTATCTGTGCACTGGTAACATTTATCTGTGCATTAGTAACAATTATCTGTGCACTGGTAACATTTATCTGTGCACTGGTAACATTTATCTGTGAATTGGTAACATTTATCTGTGCACTGGTAACATTTATCTGTGCATTAGTAACATTTATCTGTGCACTGGTAACATTTATCTGTGCACTGGTAACATTTATCTGTGAATTGGTAACATTTGTCTATGCACTGGTAACATTTATCTGTGCACTGGTAACATTTATCTGTGCATTAGTAACATTTATCTGTGCACTGGTATCATTTATCTGTGCATTAGTAACATTTATCTGTGAACTGGTAACATTTATCTGTGCACTGGTAACATTTATCTGTGCAGTAGTAACATTTATCTGTGAACTGGTAACATTTATCTGTGCACTGGTAACATTTATCTGTGCATTAGTAACATTTATCTGTGAACTGGTAACATTTGTCTATGCACTGGTATCATTTATCTGTGCATTAGTAACATTTATCTGTGAACTGGTAACATTTATCTGTGCATTGGTAACATTTATCTGTGCATTAGTAACATTTATCTGTGAACTGGTAACATTTATCTGTGCACTGGTAACATTTATCTGTGCACTGGTAACATTTATCTGTGAATTGGTAACATTTGTCTATGCACTGGTAACATTTATCTGTGCATTTGTAACATTTATCTGTGAACTGGTAACATTTATCTGTGCACTGGTAACATTTATCCGTGCACTGGTAACATTTATCTGTGCATTAGTAACATTTATCTGTGCACTGGTAACATGTATCTGTGCACTGGTAACATTTATCTGTCCACTGGTAACATTTATCTGTGCACTGGTAACATTTATCTGTGAATTGGTAACATTTGTCTATGCACTGGTAACATTTATCTGTACATTAGTAACATTTATCTGTGAACTGGTAACATTTATCTGTGCATTAGTAACATTTATCTGTCCACTGGTAACATTTATCTGTGCACTGGTAACATTTATCTGTGAACTGGTAACATTTATCTGTGCACTGGTAACATTTATCTGTGAATTGGTATCATTTATCTGTGCATTAATAACATTTATCTGTGAACTGGTAACATTTATCTGTGCACTGGTAACATTTATCTGTGCATTAGTAACATTTATCTGTGAACTGGTAACATTTGTCTATGCACTGGTATCATTTATCTGTGCATTAGTAACATTTATCTGTGAACTGGTAACATTTATCTGTGCACTGGTAACATTTATCTGTGCATTAGTAACATTTATCTGTGAACTGGTAACATTTATCTGTGCACTGGTAACATTTATCTGTGCACTGGTAACATTTATCTGTGAATTGGTAACATTTGTCTATGCACTGGTAACATTTATCTGTGCATTAGTAACATTTATCTGTGAACTGGTAACATTTATCTGTGCACTGGTAACATTTATCCGTGCACTGGTAACATTTATCTGTGCATTAGTAACATTTATCTGTGCACTGGTAACATGTATCTGTGCACTGGTAACATTTATCTGTCCACTGGTAACATTTATCTGTGCACTGGTAACATTTATCTGTGAATTGGTAACATTTGTCTATGCACTGGTAACATTTATCTCTACATTAGTAACATTTATCTGTGAACTGGTAACATTTATCTGTGCATTAGTAACATTTATCTGTCCACTGGTAACATTTATCTGTGCACTGGTAACATTTATCTGTGAATTGGTAACATTTATCTGTGCACTGGTAACATTTATCTGTGAATTGGTATCATTTATCTGTGCATTAATAACATTTATCTGTGAACTGGTAACATTTATCTGTGCACTGGTAACATTTATCTGTGCATTAGTAACATTTATCTGTGCACTGGTAACATTTATCTGTGCACTGGTAACATTTATCTGTGAATTGGTAACATTTGTCTATGCACTGGTAACATTTATCTGTGCATTGGTAACATTTATCTGTGAACTGGTAACATTTATCTGTGCACTGGTAACATTTATCCGTGCACTGGTAACATTTATCTGTGCATTAGTAACAATTATCTGTGCACTGGTAACATTTATCTGTGCACTGGTAACATTTATCTGTGAATTGGTAACATTTATCTGTGCACTGGTAACATTTATCTGTGCATTAGTAACATTTATCTGTGCACTGGTATCATTTATCTGTGCATTAGTAACATTTATCTGTGAACTGGTAACATTTATCTGTGCACTGGTAACATTTATCTGTGCATTAGTAACATTTATCTGTGAACTGGTAACATTTATCTGTGCACTGGTAACATTTATCTGTGCACTGGTAACATTTATCTGTGAATTGGTAACATTTGTCTATGCACTGGTAACATTTATCTGTGCATTAGTAACATTTATCTGTGAACTGGTAACATTTATCTGTGCACTGGTAACATTTATCCGTGCACTGGTAACATTTATCTGTGCACTGGTAACATTTATCTGTGCACTGGTAACATTTATCTGTGCACTGGTAACATTTATCTGTCCACTGGTAACATTTATCTGTGCACTGGTAACATTTATCTGTGAATTGGTAACATTTGTCTATGCACTGGTAACATTTATCTGTGCATTAGTAACATTTATCTGTGAACTGGTAACATTTATCTGTGCATTAGTAACATTTATCTGTCCACTGGTAACATTTATCTGTGCACTGGTAACATTTATCTGTGAATTGGTAACATTTATCTGTGCACTGGTAACATTTATCTGTGAATTGGTAACATTTATCTGTGCACTGGTAACATTTATCTGTGAATTGGTAACATTTATCTGTGCACTGGTAACATTTATCTGTGCATTAGTAACATTTATCTGTGAACTGGTAACATTTATCTGTGAATTGGTAACATTTATCTGTGAACTGGTAACATTTATCTGTGCATTGGTAACATTTATCTGTGCATTGGTAGCTATGCACTGGTAACAATTATCTATGCATTGGTAACATTTATCTGTGCTCAAGCCAGTTTGCCCACGTCCTATGATTATAAAACATATACATATGTAAATTATACATGCAATAATATAGGTGTACACAACACTATTTTTCCAAGAAACGTTTGAAAAAGAAGAAAGTAAAAGATCATATAGCATTTTTTTTATGCTTTGCTTAGAGTATTTATGGATCTATCAATATGAAACTCATTCCTACGCCCCTGAATAAGCCTATGTTGGTTGTGAAGCGCAATTTCTCAGCTTTCAGAAACCGTTCAAATTTTTCCGGTAGGAACAACGGTCGCGTAATTACGGTAATTAAGAGTGTGTTTGATCAGACGTTTCAGCGGAGATACGCTCGGCATTAACCAGCTGTTCACAGCAAGTAAGGGCAGGTAACAGTTGTATCGGCGGCGATCGCGCGCTGTCAAAGGGTTGATGCTGAAACTTGAGCTGTTGCACTAGGATACTTTTACTGCAAGATGTTCAGGTTGTTCGACCACTAACGGCAGTGGCCCTTCTCTTATAACTATATTATTACACATTAGGTCAATGTGTCACTCATGGCTTTTATGCTCCTTTTAGTTTATACAGTCTTTACTTTATGCAATCTACAGTTTACCTCAAAACAGCCTCATCTCTTCATCCTCTCCTCAACTTTTTGGAAAAGTTTGATTCTTTTAAGGAGCAGGGCTGCATGAAATTGGATCAAGGCACTACAGTTCTGCAGACAGTGGCTAGAAGGAAAAGGTTGGCTATATCGGAGAGAGACTTAACCTTTTATAATGAGCTGCACATAAATAACATTATTCTTTTCTGTCTGTGGGTAGGCACGCAAAGAGCAACCTTTTCCCCTTGCCAAGAAGAGTGGAGATTACCATTCACGCTGACCACAGAGGTTATGCCAGCTGAAGCAAGCAGCTCATTCATTCTGGGGAGATAGCATCAGAGTTGCAGACACAGAGTAAAACACCTATATTAATGCAGGAAGCATTCCTGAAACAGAGGACAAGTGAGGGTGAGTTCATTTACTTCATTCACTTGGAGCTGGGGGTGGAGGACGCGTGCAATAAAGTCAATGAGCCAGTAGATTTCCCTGCTGTGTAATTTCATCACCTTCCACACCTCCATATTGGACAAAAAAGTTATAGGCACCGTGTAGGAGGACAATGTGTAGGAGTTGTTAATGTCAAAGTTTTATTATTCATAAGCAGGCACGAGAAGCAGAATATGCTTTTTGATGAAAAAAGCACATTTAAAGGAGCACTCCATAGCTTTCGGACTTCATCCTATTTTTGTCAGCTTGCAAACATTTGTAGTTTATTCTGTCATATTTGTAAGAAAATGCTTGACTTACAAACTTGGGTATGGAGAGACTCAGGATTTGGGTGGGCTTTAATAAAGGATACGGTTTAATTGTGGGAACTGTAAGATTTTCTGTTTTTGCAGCCTGAGCCCAAAAAGAGGATCTGAGCCAGGATATATTGGCCAGCTGCAGCAATTTGAGCACTGGTGCTGTAACTTTTCTTGAGTCATACAATTTCCTTGCATACTAAGTGCCATTTAAGAAAGTAGAAAATTCAATAATCAACTCTTTGGTAGTAAATCTTAAACCTTAAAGGGCATTTCCAGTTGAAACCTCAGTTTTTACCAGTAAAATGATCTAAGATTCAAACATTTCAGAGATGTCTTATTGCAACCTTAAGATTCTTCATGTGACTAACATGTGAGAAACAAAGGCTGAATTGCAAACCAAGCCAACCAGGCAACAGGAAACTGCCCCCAAGGGAGAAGAAGGCTCACCATGTGGTGTTTGTGGGAGTGTGATTGGTCGCATATCTGTTCATTATTACAGTATGCATCACTACAGTACAGTCAGAATTAGGTGACACATGAATTATTACATAATCTCAAGGCCAGTTTTGTAGACTGTTGAAATGATTATGGACCTAATCTCTATAAACAGCAATCTGCATGTGAATATGCTGAATCTGCAGGCAAGGGACATTTGGTACTGGAAGCTTTCTGATTTTGCTCCCATCGTTGTCTGAGTTCACTAATCAGCTGCTTTTTTTTTTTTTTTTTTTCTTTTTTAGTGTGTCAGATGATCCGATTTTTCACTTGAGTCCCCTGTAGATCTCAAGTCCTCAGACAACAAGTTCTTTTAGTGTTTATTTTTCAGATGACTCAGCATTTTCTTAGCAGAATGATTGGGACTTTATATTTCACCGAGGTCCGCAGGTCACCACTCACAGCACTGGCATCTAAACTGAGCTGCTTAAAGATAAACTGTTGGCAGTGCTGAGTCACTTCTCTGGATTCACACTCCTTGGTCTGGCCTCTACTAGTTTTCACATCAACATCATTCATTGCAGATGATTCAACCTTATTGCAAGGCCCTGTGGCACGCCAGAGAGTCATTCTGATTTTAGGAGAGACGTCTGCAGGGGTAAACACAGGCAGCTAATCTTCATCATGTTTGCACAGCTCGAATTAATCATCAGCAGGGTCTCCTCACAGCTCTAAAGGTGTTGTCAGCCATGTCACATCAGATAAGGCCACTTCCTTTTGATGTGCTGAGTGGAAAAAGCAGGCCAGCCAGGTTGCATTCTGCTGACTGGCTGGAACCACATGTCAGCTTGAATGCAGTTTGCTAAGAGCCTGATACTGCCCTCATCCAAGAGCACATTGCCTGATCCTATTGCCTGTAATGCCTCAAGTTACAGACAACCAACTGGTCAGGTTTGTTTTTGCTCCAGGAAGAGAAGAATGTGCTATTTGTACTCAAACCAAGCAAAACAATCTCATGTGATCTGTCCTAAATATCGAGTCGCATACGCATGATCATTAAGTCATCCACATGTCTCTGCCAGGGACTCAGCCAGGATCAGTCCCAGCTATGAATGCACCCCACAAAACACATTGTTTCATCAGAAAAGCAACATGGCAGCTGCAGTATTGTGGACTGTGGATAATCTGGCAGCAAGTGCCATCGTGGATTTGATTCCTGCTGTGTGGATGAGTGTGAAGAGCAGGATGCATAAGAGGATCACCACCGTAATGTAATATGTAATTCAGGATTCCTGTTTAACATGAATATATGTGTATTTTAAAGAGTGGGTGGGCATGAGTGGTTCCTTTACTGGAGGACCATTAACACAGGAAGATACACAGGGATTACCCATGGTGGGAGGAATTAGGAAAGAGATGGAGTGAAAAAGCAAGAGCTTGGAGAGGAATTAAGAAGAGTGGAGTTTAAAAGAGAGAGTAAGCAGGGAGAAAATGAAAGAGAAGGTAAATACAAACCTTCTAAAAACTAGTTTAGAAATATTTTTAATAAGTTACCCTTTGCATCTTTACTTTAAAGGAAGAGTTCAAAATTTGGTGAAAGTTCAATAATACATCTTCTGGAATCTCTAAAGCTCAATAACAAACATATCATACCTTGTTTATTTAACCTATATATAATCTTAAATGTTAAAATAGAAAGTTATGGTTTGACATGAAGTTATATGCTATATTGCTATAAAAGGTTTACAACTCCACCCACCCCCTTCCAACATCTATTTATGAGAAAAAGACTTTTGGAGGACAGAAAAGATTCTAGCATTTGACCTTTTGGGAGCATTTCCACGAGACATTAAGCCAAGCAGAAGAAAGTCCTCATCTACTGAAGCAATTTCTCTCATAATGAAACCCAAAATCAGGAAATAAGATCTTAGATGAGCTCATCTGCGTGAGCACTAATTTCTGAGCATTTTAAAGATTTTCTCTCTGCTTCGCTTTAAGTGCTAACATGGAAAAATTCACTATGAATGAACTTTACAGCATTCGCCAGTCATAAAACATTAAGGCTACAAATAACTCATAATGCAATGCTCTGCAGAAGACCTTGTTTCACTGGGAATCTCTGCATTTGGAATGTGTTTGCTTAGTCCTCATTTTTATGTTTTTGTGCTGGTAATTAAAGGTAATTATAGGTGACCAGCAGCCAGGTGGAGCAACTTCTTTAAGTCAGGAAATTCAGGAATAGTGTTCAGAAACTGAAACTAATTTTGACCTTCTAGTATTCATGCAAATTGGACTGCTTGTAGCTGTGAGCTACCTAGCAGTGTGTGCCACAGCTCAACCCTTTTTTTTTATATATATATATATTTCTCTAGTTGCACTCCTTCCCCATCTGTTTGTTGATCTACTGTATTAAATATATGAATAATGCCACAGGATTACCTCAAATGTTCAGCTGCTAAGGTGAGAAAAGTCACATTAAATTACACCACCTACATAATCTGCTTTGTTTCTGTCCAACTCTGAACTGGGGATGTACTAAGTAGAACTACCAAACCTGAAAATGACACCCACTCGGTTCAGTGAAATTGCTCTCCTGGGGAATTAACCAAAAAAGTTTTCTTCCACACAACTACATATGCACATTTACTTCTCCTCCTGGCCCAGCCATGGGTTCACGTTCAGCTCGCAGAGTTTTGCATGCCACAGAAATACAGAGCTGTAGTAACTACAACGAGATAAAGTTGATGAGCCACACCATGAAGCTATGGGAAAGAGTTGTTGAAGCTAGGTTAAGAACAAAGGTGACAATCAGTGAGCAGTAGTATGGCTTCATGCCAAGAAAGAGCACTACAGATGTGATATTTGCTTGGAGAGTGTTAATGGAGAGGTTGTTTGCAGTAGTGATGGATAGGGTGACGGATGAGGTCAGGCAGGAATCTGACTATGGACTATGTTTGCAGACAACATTGCAATCTGTAGTGGGAGTAGGGAGCAGATATGCTCTGGAGGGAAGTTTGTAGAAACAAGACAGAATACATGTGGGTGAATGAGAGCGAGACAGGAGCAGAGGTAGAGAAAGTCAGTTTAAATACCTTGGGTCAACCATCCAAAGCAATGGACAGTACACAGGAGAGGTGGAGAAGAGAGTGCATGCCAGTGTGGAGTAGGAGGAGATGGGTGTCAGAGCTGATTGTGACAGAAGAATAGGAGCAAGAGTGAAAGGGAAGGTTTACACGATGGTAGCGAGACTTACTAATGATGTAATGATGAGATGGTGGCTCCGACAAAAAAGACAGGAGGCCGAGCTGGAGGTGACAGAACTGAATATGTTAAAAATTTTCTTCGGGAGTGACCAGGATGGACAGGATTAGAAATGAGTGTTTCAGAGGGAAAGCTCATGTTGAGCAGTTTGGAGACAAAGTTAGAGAGGCAAGGCTGACAGGGTTTGGACATGTGCGGAAGAGGGATTGTGACTATACTGGACAAAGGAGGCTGTATCTGGAGTTGCCAGGCAGGAGGAAAAGATGAAGACCACAGAGAAGATTCATGGATGTAGTGAGGGAGGACGTGCAGAGGATTGGTGTTACAGAGGAGGAATAGGGTGAGATGGATGATGATCCACTGTGGCGATCCCTAAAGGCAGCAGCTGAAAGGAGAAGAAGATTCTAGGCTTTTGGGAGGTTATACAAATATCATTAAAGGTTCAATAGAGAATGATAATAGCACCAGAATTAGCCAAAAGGCTATTTGTCATCTGTTGTCCCTGGACAGATCTTAAAATTGTCTACCTAAAAAACAACAATAAGAGGATTACAATGAACAAATATAAAAGAGCAATAAAACAGATTATAATTCTTCAAATCCTGCTGATAAAAACAGAATCCAAGTTAAGTATAATACAGACAAAAAAATTATACTACATAATAACATAAAGACACAAGTGGCAACAGGGTTGGGTTGAGGGGAGACACTGTCCATAATCCTATTAATGCTGACATATCTGATGTGTTATGAACCAGTTTTTTAGATGCTTTTTGAACAGAGTGTATGTGGTCAGTTCTCTGATGTTTTGAGGGACACAGTTCCACTCCTGTGCTGCTGTAACTGAAAAGGCACTCTGACTGAAGGCACTTTTCCTGAGAGGAACAACACAGTCTTTCTGGGCATCAGGGAGATTTTGCATTGTTGCTGCTGGAATGATCACTATAAAAAAACTGGCAGCAAAGATGAGTGGGAGCTGTGTTTATATTGCCAAATAAATAATAATTTTGACCTTTTCAGTGCCAAAATTCCCCAAATCTTTTTGTTACTTACCAGCTGTTGATAGGCTGTGGTATAGCCATCCAAAAAGCTTAAAGTAGCATAGTTACATTTGTGGTATTATTCCAAGTCACTTGTTAACAAATAAAATAAGGTATAAATAAATAGAGTATTTCTTTTTAAGAGTTTGTAGAATTGGTTTTTGCTAATATTAATACTGGCTCTTACACTCACAGGCCATTCTATTAGTTACACCTTGCTAGTACCAGATTGGACCCCCTTTTGTCTTTAGAGCTGCCTTTGTGGCACATATTCAACAAGGTGCTGAAAACATTCCTCCGAGATTTTGGTCCATATTGACATGATAGCATCACACAGTTGCTGCACATTTGTCAGCTTCACATCCACGATGTGGCTCTCTTGTTCCAGCATATTCCGAAGGTGCTCTATTGGATTGAGATCTGGTGACTGTGGAGGCCATTTGAATACAGTGATATCATGTTCAAGAAACCAGTTTGAGATCATTTGAGCTTTGTTGGAAGCAGCTATCGCAAGATGGGTACACTGTAGTCATAAAGGGATGGACATGGTCAGCAACAATATTGACCACATACCCAGGTAGGCTGTGGCGTTTAAAGGATGCTCTGTGGGTACTAAGGTGACCAGAGTGTGCCAAGAAAATAGTCCTAACACTATTACACCACCAGCAGCAGCCTGAACTGTTGGTACAAAGCAGGATGGATCCATGTTTTCATAATGTTTACACCAAATTCTGACCCTGCCATCTAAATGTCACAACAGAAACCGAGACTCCTTAGACAGGCAACATTTTTCCAGCTTTCTAATGTCCAATTTTGGTGAGCTTATGTGAACTGTAGTCTTGATTTCCTGTTGTTAGCTGACAGGAGTGGCACCCAATCTTTGCCTGCTGCAGCCTATCTGCATATCTTGGTTGTGACAAGTGGTTATTTGAGTTGCTGTTTCTTTCTATCAGCTCAAAGTATTCTTCTGCTCACTGGATATTTTCTTGTTTTCAAAACACTCTACAGCATCAGGTATCAAAAATTCTCATACTTGATGTTGCAACAAACTCCAGAGATGGCTGTGTGGGAAAGTGCCAGTAGATCAGCAGTTTCTGAAATATTCAGACCAGTCCATCTGGCATGAAGAACCATGCCACGTTCAAAATCACTTAAAATCACCTTTCATCCCCATTCTGACAGTTTGAAAATCAGCAGATCATCTTGACCATGTCTTTTTAGTTAGGGCTGGATCAGATGACCCTGAACTCTCCCTTAGTTGCTGGGGGTTCCCATGATGCACTGAGTATTTCTTTTTCATTCACCTCTTTTCACTCTGTTTATACACCACTCTGCATTGAATCATTGGTTATTATGGTTATTTTGGTTCTCTTCCACAGCATGACTTTTGTCCTGTCTCCCTCCCCTCACCCCCCAGTGATGACAACAGATGACTGCCCCTCCCTGAGCTTCCTTCTGCCGGAGGGTTCTTCCTGTTAAAAGGGTGTTTTTCCTTCCCACTGTCGCCAAGTGGTTGCTCATAGGGGTTCATTTTGACTGTTGGGTTTTTGCTAAAATTATTGTAGGATCTTTACCTTACACTATAAAGTGCCTTGAGGTGACTGTTTTTTGTGATTTGGTGCTTTATAAATAAAATGGAATTGAACTGAAATGTCTACATGCCTAAATGCAGAGAAAATGTTTTTTTTCTGGAAATGATTTTCCTGAAAATTATTCCTGAATCTTATAATGCAGTTATCTTTTTTAGAGCTATAAATGTGCATAAGGCTTTACTCTCCATATCTTTTAAATGTCTAGGCTTTTGTCATGACTGCTGTTCATTTACAACCTGTGCTTAATCTCAAAACCAGTAAAATGTCATCACAATGTCCATTTGGGCTGAGCGGCAGTTCCATTTTTAGAGAGGGATATCATGGGATTTTTGTGCCTTATGTTATGTTTGAATATTGTGTGGTTTCATAGAAATGTGTCCCCTTTTCACATTATTACATTGATGTCATTGGCATTAAGTGGTCTGCTTAGTGAGGAGACCAGGAATTCAAAAGGGATTAAATTCATTCATCCTCCAATCCACGCAGATGAATGGGTATGCATGACCAAGAAGCTCCCTTCTTGAGTGTGGTTTGGTGCCAGTGACTACAGCTTCAAAGGTATAGGGGTGGTCAACCTAGGTATGGATTCATGATTTGAATGATTGAAGACTGACAGATTGGTGATGCACTTGTTGAGTAGAAAACAGCTCTCTTAGTGGCCTCCAGGGGGCAGAGCGGCCTCTCTGCCCCAGGGCGATTCTGCTCTGTGCTCTGGGCTTAGCTGCTCGTTACATTAAAACAGGGGCTTCTGTGACAGAGTCAGCATTATGAAAGCTAAGAGGATTAGCTGATGGACATTTCTGGCGTTGCCGGTCAATTATCAAAATGAAAAGCAGTGACTGGCAGGCCTGGCGTGCTCTATGGCACAGAAGATCTCCTCTCTCTCCTTCTCATCTCCACTCTAACTCTCCATCTCCCACTCAGCTTCTGTCTGTCACAGGTTACTGAGGTTTAGGCAGGGGAGGGAAAGAAATAAATAAAGGTGCCTTTCTGAACATGACATGGTTATCTGTGTGAGCCACGGATTAAAAAAGAGCATTTAAAATTTAATGTTTCTAAAGTGCAAAACTGTATGTTATGCAACTGTTTAAAAACAGGCGTGCATGTCAGCCAGCCATCCATGCTCAAGTCCAACTCCTCCAACCATGTACATGATCATCCATCCGCACACACACTCCCTCACACTGCGCGCTCCGCTACTCTGTGTGGGCATGTGTGTGACTGTGTGCCCCCCCTGTGATTGCTTAGCACGCTATGATAATAGGAGGAGTCTCCACCACTGTGATATCACGCTGCCGGCACGTGTGATGTTGGAGTGTTGGGAGGGGGGAGGCAGGAGGGGAGAAGGTTTGTTTTGGTATATCCATAAAAGTGGCATTCCACAGCTGCCTGTGTTAAGGATCTACCCCGGGGATTCACACAACACTGCAAATGTAATCAGCCGAGTCAATGTGCCACCACGGCTGCAGCGGACACATCACGCCGGCAATGACACCGTGCCTCCCCTTCCGTCCTCAACACTCCCTCTTATCGCCCAGCTTTCTAATAGAAGCAGTCACACCTCACTGGGGCACAGCACAGGTGAGGCTGTATATCCATGTGTGCCAGACAAAGATAAGAAAGCAAACTGCTCAGCTGTTTCATTATTATTATTTTTTACAGCCAGGTAGGTAAAGTTTTTATTTATTTTTTACTGTGAGACAGTTACTTATCATACAAAGAGAGCAGTAATCCTGGCTCACTACAGGCAGGCAGAATTATTTTCAATCTCAGTTATCACGTTGGTGACAATGTCATCTTAGGGCTGTATTACAGATGGTCCTGCTGCATGGGCAGATTTGATATGGGTATTCAGAGGCTGCTTACATACAGATGAAAAATGTCTCCATCTGGTGTCACTACACAACTGGTTGACCCAGTAGGCAGCAGTGTGTGTAGTGATAGTGCAAGCAGCATATGCAAAACATCCCATCTGACATGGACTTGTCCTGATGGGAGTTTTTTTTGATAGCTTACTTTGAAGAATATTCACCATTTTATCTATAGAACCCCTTTTTTTTCAAAATCCAGTTTAAAGTGGTTACACATAGAGAAGTTAATTAGTCACGAGACTTTGTAGCCTACTTGTTTTATAACTTACTTTATTTGCTTGTGATAGTATCCATCAGGGTCTTAGTTTTTGCTTTTTGGGTTATTTTCTTTCTTCCACCGTTTGTATTTTAGTGTTGTTCTGATTTGTGTTTGTTTATGTTCCTCAAAATGCAAATGATGTATCTCAAGGTGTATATTCTGACAGAACTCATTTGAATGCATGTAAATATTTGTCCCATGCAGCTCTGGAGCATTGTCAAGCCCAAGATACTTTATGAGCAGGACGTTCCAGGAATCTGGGAAAAGATTCCCTTTCAAGTTCATCTTCTCCTGTACCTCCAAGACCACTTTCAGTGCAGCTGCTACTTTTTTTTGACTGCTTATTGGAGCCTTGTTCCCTTCCCTTGGTGCCCCTGTAATGTACAGAGGGTGAAAGCATACAGAAGTGGAAGAGAAGATTACCAAATTAAATCGGCCAGATTCAGGATTCAAAACTCTAAGTAGGCTGGGGCCTTTCTGTGTGGAGTTTGTATGCTCTCCCTGTGCCTGTGTGGGTTTCCTCTGGCTTCCTCCCACAGCCCAAAGAAGTGCAGTGGTGAATCTAAAGTGGCCGTAGGTGTGAATACAGGGTAGATAAAGAGTTTAAGTGCACAGCATAAAGTCCTGTATGAGTATCTGTGAAATGATTATGTGGCCTGTAGTGTAAAGTGCTCTGAGTGGTCAGTAAGACTAGAAAAGCACTACAGTATATACACACCAGCCCAGTAAGGATTTTAACTTTTTGATTCAGAGAACCTTTTGATTTTTCCTTATATAAGGAGCAATGAATGAGTGAATAAGCAAAAAAAATGTTTTTAATGACAGATTTGAAGGCCCAAAACATTCGTCTGTATGTGGCTGCACAGAGGGAGGACTTGTAGAAATACAAGAACCTTGTGGTTTGCTCACACAGAGAGGTCAGTCCAGGAAAGCATTTGCCTTTGACAATATGGAGATAAACTACCAATTAAAACAAACAAAAAAAAAAGGTTATCTGGAAAAAGAAAATATAAAAAGGTACAGGAAAAGAAAAAATATACAACACAGTTTGCAGTGAAACAGCCGGAACTGCTCATGGGGCAGAGGTACACGCTTCTTCTCGGAGTAAAGTCCTTGTAAAGGCTCGTCTCTGTACTGCTGCAGCGTGTCCTGCTGCTGCTATACAACAGCGTACTGCTGATAAAGCAGCTCCCGGATCTTATAGTAGTCGTCACACAGGCAGCCTTCCAGGCCAATGCGTCCGGCCTCCGTCTGGACAAAGAGAGTGCAAACGTGTACAGGTCATCCAGGTCCTTGCACAGCAAGGTTTCACAAGCCTTGTACATCACACTGCTGACCTCAAAAACAAGCGCGTTCCCCATTCCTTCCTACAAACTTGGATGAAAGTTTACAGCTAATGAATTCGCATCAAGATTTTACAGCTAAACAGCACACTCCTTTTTGAGTCTCAGTTCTCTTTGATTTCCTTTTCTGGGTTGCATCTATTTTAAGTTCTCGTCAATTATGCAGTTTGTTGTTAGTATCCTGGCTCACTCCAACTTTCCCTTTAGTTGTTAAGCTTTGCCTGTGATGCTTTTTTGCATCTTTTGTCTGAAATGAGATGTTTTAATTTGCTGCTGGGTCTTTTGCCTACTTATGCAGGCTGTATTTGTTTCTCTTTGTGTTTAAGATACCACTTTGGCTATTTTATCATTTGTGCATAGGTAAACAAACCTTGAAGTATTCAATTTTTCAATTCTGTCTTAAAACAACTGTCAGCGGCCTATAGAGTATGAACACTAAAGCCTGTTTTCTTCCTCCTGTTCAAGCAAATACAATTGAAGACAAACAGGAAGCAGATTTACAGCCTGATGCTCCCACCTGTGTTTCTCTCGGCTCCAGACATTCTTATGACATCTAAAATGACGTGCTCAGTGCACCGGAAGGAACGGCCTGGGATCCACAATACATCATCAAATAAATGGAGAAGCTCAGTTTGCTTTACTCCTTTATTAGTATGTCTCATGGGGACAATTTTCAACTGTGCATCGCTGCTTCTGATGGCTCAGAGTCTACAGAGTCTAAGGCAGTAAGTTCTCATGTCAGTGGAGATGCTGTGTCTATTTGTCGTGGGGATAAATTATTCTCTGCAAGTCGTTCCTAAGAAGGTAAGACTACATGCAAAGTAGGTCATTTTAAATAAAACATTACCTATAGAAACTATGCAACTCTTTTTCACATAATATAACTTTTCATTGTTTGCAGCTCAAAATAATTCTTATTCTTATCTATCTTATAATAGGCCTTGGTGCAGCTCCTCAGTTCATTCACAGTCTGAAACAAGCAGTTTTTAGCTCTCTCACTTGATGCTTTAAGCCATCTTTCTTCTAATTGTCTGCCCCTTGCAAACAGAAGGTTTAAACAGCCGGTGGGTGGGGCTTCTGTGCTCATAGCCAAAGCTGTGTCCCTGAGATTACTATATTAAGGATAAAGAGCCAGGAGCTTTTTTTTTTTTTTTTTTTTTTTTTAAAAAGTCTTTGAAACAGCATTTAGAACAGCCTGAAGTCAGATTTTTTGGTTTTGGTTTTTAGAGATTATTTACAAATACCCTGCTGTCATTATTTGAAACTTTGGCCAGGTTTAATATGATTCACTGACTTTCTATCTATCTAGCATGCTCAATGGGAAGGAAGGACACTCACTCTGCGGACGGCCACCATGTTGTTGCATACCAGCACTCCTCCCACAAACTCAGCCTGGATGCCCTCTCTCAGCAAGACTTGCTTGAAGTCAGACAGACGAGGCTCATTGATGAACACCGACTGATGCCCTGGAGTCTGAAGAAAGAGTGAAACAGGGTCAAACTGGTCCTACAAAGACTGAACTCTTAATGCACTCTTTCGGACACAGACTATCACAGTTCCATCACAATCCAGTGGGTTATAGAATTTCATGGCAACAGGACAATACTGACTGTAGCAGCTACATGGACCTAAATGTCACGAGCTTCTCATGCTGCTTCATTACTGCAAGGAAATGAGGCTACCTGTCAAAATGAGCAGCAGCTAAAACAAGCCCTCCGATCACATATTCTCTCTGAGCTCAATCGAAACAAAGCGCCCTAATTAGCATGCTTTCTACCCTCTTTAGCTTTCTTCGCAGTCAGAGGTGGGACTATTCACTGATATAACATCACTGACCCATCTAAATGTTTGAGGGCACACTGGGAAAACAGACTGTGTTTGATCTCTCATTCAAAAATATCTAACAACTCCACAGCAGCAAAATAAACTTGAAAGTGAATATTTTAAGGTCCTCCACTCAAATATGTTTTGCTCATGTGTAGTCTGACACTAGAAGATGAAGAGAAAAGGTCTAGAGCTGGAAGATATAAGCATAATTTTGTGATATCACAATTTGGATCCAATCAAGAAAAAACAGTTCATAAGAGGTGGATGTAGGCTCTATGTTTGAAAAGCGAAGCCAATAAAAACATGCCTTATACTGCTATTCTTCCTATTGATGAGCATGAGGCGACTTCTATGACTGAAATGTTCTCTACTTGTTCCTTGATTGTTCCTCTTTAATGTTTTTCTAATGAGTTTATGATCTCAGTTGCCAGTTTCGAGTGTTCTTCAACCCCCTGTCACAGTTATTTTGCAGACCAATAAGCTTATAAAATTCATATCGAGCAGAACTGAGTTCAAATTATTGGTGCTGCCCTCCACAGCCCGAGTTTCTCATGAGGCCCCTTAGGAAAAATAATTGCCCACCCAGCTGTTGTGAAATAAACCAAAAAAAAAAAAATGGAGGTTCATCTCCATTGGTCAGTAGGGCAACCCTGCGAGTCATATGTTACCCTATACACATTCTGTGTCCTCAGTTTTACAGTCAGTCTCAACCTGACGTTTGCTGTTTGGTTTTCCCAGCAAATTTTACGGCTGTCTTCCACCAGCCAAAATTAGCAACTCATTTAATATTATAATGAAAAACACTGTAGCTAATCTTGTTAACCAAGCTAGCTTGCATTAGTGCATCAGCTGCAAGATCTTGCCTAAATATGGGCATGGTTTTAGATGGCCAAAATGTCAAACGCAAGGTTTTAAAAGGCAAAGCCAGAAATATATGGTAGCTGTCATGATACCTATATCCAGCTTTTATATACGGTCTCTGGATGCAGTATGCAACTTGCATAACCCTTAACACAACTTAAGGTGTGTTAAGGGTTTTTTTAAAAAAAAAAAACTAAATTTTAACAATCTAAAAATCACAAATAACTGCAAACTCATTCTAGACAGTAAGATTTTTGTCCCCCACCTCGTTTGGTGGCAGTGGTTCCAGCGTGGGAATGACATCACTCTCTTCAGAAAACTCCTTCTCGTCTTCTCCGAATAGGGTTTTCATGGCGCGCTGTGCTGCCGCTGCTGTGGCGTTGTGGTCAATGCCAAGCTCGGGGGCGATGTCCATAGCCAGCTCGCTTTCTTCCGCCTCGTCTTTCACACCCTCCTCCAGCATCACGCCAGTATCCACCTTCACTACACGCATGTCCAGCACGCCGTCGATCCACGCGAGCTCCGTGTCTTTGGCCTTGCAGAACTGCAGCGAGCTCACTAGGGAGTCTTTTAATCGCACCTTTACCGTGACAGAAGACAAAATGGGATGAAGACACTGGCGAGTCTTGGAAGGATTACTTGAACAGTTATGCAATGTCTTTGGCTCAATTGCAGTGCAAGTAATTTTTTTTTTTTGTTTTTTTTTAATGGCATGACAGAGACAGATTTATCTGGGCTTACAGCCTCAAGTCAGAATTTTAGATTTAAGATCATAAAGCACATTTAAGGTACAAGATGCACCTATTACTAGATCTAAAAAAAAAGAGACAACTAAAAACACTGTATTAAAAATAGAATTAAACAGGCCATAAATGAGGTTAACCTGGTATATGTGGGTTTCACTTGTGGCATCCACAGTTTCTTGAAGTTTAGGTGTGTAGACTTTGATGTCCTTGCTAAAAGCCTTGCAGGACTCAGCCAGGTCCAGACTGGCTTCTGGTGGCCCATGAACAATCACCAGCTGTCTGGGTTTCATCTGATTGATAATCTTCTTTATGGAGTCACCGTCAGAGCGACCCTCATAGTCGATGTATGTTACCCTCGCTCTGTGAACCAACAGAGATGGGGTCAAGCCTTTGAACATTGCATTTGTTATGGCAAGAATTGCAATCATTCACCAGAGACTTGCTGACTAGACACAACTCTTTTCAGCATCACATAGCTTCATATTAAATGACATGGAGGTGTATTCTACTGTACTATTTGCCAATGATCAGCTATAATGACTGAGAAAATACATCCCAATGATTACTGACCTTATTTCAAGGGTTTCTATATTTGAGATGCATTTTGTAGGGACAACAGACAGATCCTGGTCCATAGGCTCATCTCCATTTGTCAACCCAGATTCCAATTTGCTCTTCTCCTCCTCTGTGGCTTGCAGTTCAGGAACCAGAAACTCTTCTAGCCTTTGAAAGGGTAACATTTATTTATTGTTAAAGATAGAGAGTTTCACATTAGGGGCCTTGTGTATTCTATTATCTAATGTTTTCGAGCATTAGCACCGAGTACCTGATGATTTCTCCATACTCGTCCCATTTGATTCGTTCCTCATGTGTAGGGAACATTGGATACGACTTTTTGGCCTGTTTAAAGAAACTGCCCTTACGGCTGCCCTCGCTCTTCATCATCAAGTCATGGTGTTTGGTTTTCACTGCAACTGAAGTGTCTAGATCATCATCCATATCACTCTCATCGCTGGAGTCCACATCCACCCTGGAAACCCATAAAACAAACATTAATTCTGTACACAAAGGTTTAATTTCTCCAAGAGCAGAGAACTTATTTTTGCTCAGTAGCAGAATATAAATGTTTGTTCATAAAAGTGTTCTGACTCATACCACAGTCACAGATTTCCTTTTAAACAGCATGTTTGAGATTTGCAGTCTAGACCACAGTTTGCATTTGTGATGCCCCCCCCCCAACCCTAACAAACCCTGCACTCATGAACTGACTGATGAAACATTTTGTAACACCAAAAGCATTACAGAGAAAATACATGCAACCCTTAAGCTACGAGTCATCTCATGACTCTTTCTGCAGAAACTTACTCTTTTGCTTGTTCAAGTTTTTTAGCAGCTTCTTTCTTAATTTTCTCCTTTTCAAGGTATTCTTCCAGCTCCTTGCCTTCAAGCTTCACTCTCTTCTTGACCTGTTGTAATGAGAAAGATTGAAACATGGATACGGAGCAAATGACATTCTGACGCATTTTGTTTTTTCCTGTTAGCATCAGGTGCTTCCTGTGGGGCAAACCAGCATTATGACTGCAGGTCTCACCTCCAGATCCAGCATCTTTTCTCCAGGGTTGTCGATAAGGTAGCGGGCTAAGGTTCCAGGTGTGGTGCGGTAGGTCAGGATGATGGAATTTTTAGCATTTTGACACCACTGGATAAACAGTTCTCGGGAAAAGCCTGACTCAAGGTCTGGCTGGCTACAGAGCACAACCTTAGGGCTGGGTACCCGAGCCAGGTCTGCCAGACTGTGGCACAGGGTCAAATGTCGGAACTGGAAAGGGTTGTTTCTCTTGTCCTCAAAACACCTCATGAGCTTGTCACTCATCCACTCCACCTACAGAGAATCAGTAGTTAATGAATTATGACAACTGGATAAAAACATGAATTATAGTTTCAGCATTATTTGCTACTATGTCTCTGTACTAATATTAGATAAAATGGCAGAAAGGTTTTGATTAAAAAAGCACAATATTTCAATCATTTATCTGATATTAAAAATTAATGAGTGATACCTGGGACTTGGAGAACTCCACTACATTGTAGCTAACATTGTTTAGCAGAGCGAGCGGGTAAGCACCCAGCCCAGCATCTTTTGTCCTCCAAATCTGGTCCAGGAGCTGAGCCAGCTCCAGCACACGCCCAGCTGTATCCACGGCAATAAGGACATTACCATCACCACGCAGGGTCTCCATCACATTGGCTGCGGGAGGGGAAAAAATGAAATACAAATTTAAATGACAAAATCTCTAACCATTTATATATATGGCAGAACTAATATACTATTAATGTCATTGTGTTAGTGTTAAAGATTCCTGTGCCTATTGACACGTACTAAGAAGTTGCTCATCTCTTTGCTTGCGACGTGGTTGTACATATGTAGCATTGAAGGAGTCTGTAATAAGCAGGGACGGACGGCTGAGGCTCTCCAATGAGCAGCCATTGAGGTGGCTAGAGTAAACAAAGTAAAACAATGCATTAACAATGAGCCAAATTTAAAAAAAAATAAATAAATAAAATTTCACATAAACTTTTTTCTCTTTGCTTACATTTCTCGCTTGTGATTGAAGTCCACAGCGTATACAATTTCCTCCTCCCCATCCTTGACAATTTTCCAAATAGTACCTCCAATCATGTGACCGGCTGGAAGAGGAGTGATGGAAAGACCATGCCCTTTTCCTGTCAGGTAAAAAATAAATAATCACACTGTTAAATCTGGTGCATAAACAGGGAATGACAACTGAACTGTGATGGTCTGGAGGTCACTCACCTTTCAAATTGACGATCTGAGAGTATTTCAGCTGCTGGATTTTATCAAAAGCAGCATCCACATCATCAAGAGTGAACAGTGTGAAGTCCTCACTGTTGTTTCGGGACTACATGGACAGAACAAAATAATTTTTAAGAAAACAATAATGATCATTAAAAAAAAAAGCTGTCTTAATAAACCTTGCATTACCCACACTCCCTTCTTACCTGATACAGATCATACATGAACATCTGCCCCATCTTGTAGACAGGAATTGTGGCATAGATAGTGCAATTTAGACCCAGTTTGCCCACAGCGTATGGCAGGGCTCCCAAGTGTATGGGGTCAGGATGGGAGAGGAGCACAGCATCAACCTGATGAACATGTCTGGAGAGGAAAAAATGAGCATCACACAAAATTCAAATCCCAGAAAGAGTAGCAGTTTAATTTAAATTCATCTTTATTCAATCACACAGTCTTGTCTCATTGAGATCAATGATTGTTAAAAGAGATCTGAGAACAAGAAACATTGACAAGGAGTCCAAACAATGATTGAACAGCTGCAAGAATAACAAAACACACATATTATAGAGCTTTACATTTCCCAAGGAGAATATAGACCTCCAGATTCCTCTAGCTTGAAGACAAATCACAGTTCATTCAGAATTAGAAGGTGCGCACTTCATGAAACCAAGTTAAGTTAAGTGTGTATATGTAAGAAATATCCAAGGTTAAGTACTGACTGGCTCATCTAGTGGAGCAAAGCTCTATTAATAAATAATCACAATGTCAAAGTCTTGCTACTTGGTGGTCGTGTTGGTAACACCTCCAGGCACTTATTTGGGCAGTTGTTTTGAAGCATGATCTAAATTTCAATGGTCACTGGGACACAAAAGCGGCATGTTTAAAAACCACAAACAACCTTTAATTCTGCACTCCTGCACTATAGGACTTAGAAAATGTCACATTTACAGGTAGAGATAGAAAACAACTAGTTTGTGATTAAGTAGTGCTAGGTGGAAAGAACAAAATGTAAACTGTATCATCAATAATCACCGTTCGTTACCACATCTGCCTCCATTTCACCTTACCCCTAGCATCACCCTCTGTATGTCCTCCTTCACTACATCCATAAATCTTTTGTGGTCTTCCTCTTTATCGCCTGCCTGGCAGCACCATATTCAACAACCTTTGTCCAACATATCCACTACCCCTCCTCTGCACATGTTCTTTGCTTCTCTAACTTTGTCTCCAAACCACTCAACCTGAGCTTTCCCACTGGTGTACTCATTTCTCCCAACAAAAATCTTAACATCTTCAAAATCGCTATTAAAATATTAATTAGGAAAATCCATGTTATATATGTGTATAGGAGACAGCAAAAGACCAAAGATTAGAACACGTGTATTTGTCCCTGCCAATTAAAGCATAAAGAAACAAAGTACTCAGATATGCTGATGCAGTAAAAATTCAATATGAGGTAAATTAGATGTCTGATATTCAAAATGTCTTGGAAGATGAACCCCAGACTCTCTAAAACCTATGTCCATGGTCTGATATGTGGTTCGAGAGTCAAAAAAGAAACCTGCAGAGTCCATGGATTAGGATTTTATGGATGACAATATCTTTTATAATACTTTTGATAGGTCAATAAAGAGGTTAATCACAATCCTTTCTATTCAGTTCAGGGTGGAGTGAAACAGACCACTTTGGGTATAGTGTGCTTAATGAGTTCATAAAGACACATAGTTGTAACTTGACCAAGATAAGAAAAAAACCGAGTAATTGAAAAAGAAAAAAAAAACTGCCATTTAAAAAAAATAACAATATACTAACCTCTTCATAGCATCAATGATGTCCATGGAGAAGTTTTCATCCCAGCCGCAGTCCAAGAGGAAGCGGAATTCATCCACCTGCAGCAGGTAACAGAGGGCAGACTCCTCCTGAACCCCTGACACGGCGGTCAGCTTGATAATGGACGTCATGGCTCTTCAGTTGTCGCGCTGAAAATATGAAGATTGTGTTTGGATGTTATGCTGACCACGAAACCATCTCCACTTTCTCTAAATTCCGTGGCTCTTTATGTCTTAAAAAGTACGACTCCGCGCACAGTCGTTCAATTTAATCAGCAAAGAAATAAACAAAACAGCTGGTTTTTAACTTTAAACTGTACGTAAGGCTAATGCAATGTTGAAAAAATCTGGCCTGTGATGTACGCAGCTGGAAAGTCTAAGGAAGGTAAATGTAAACAGTTTTCGTCGCTAGCTACAGTTAGCTCACAGTTGTTAGCAGATTACCCGGCAAAGTGTAAAGTACTAGCTAGTGGATGTAAATGAACTAACAAAGAAGCGTGCATCATACCATTAATTATAAGATAATATATGGTTTTGTCTTCTGGAATAGAAAAACAAGCAAGCGTTTTTTTTTTTTTTCCTATTATTCCCAAATTAAACCATTTTGGCTCGCGTTTTTCACTGTAGCAGACATGTTTGCCGCTGCATCACGTGTGAGAGGGCAAAGGAGCATACCACATTTGGTGGGATCGATACTAAATAATTGTATGTTAAAACACTGTGCTGATTTTATTTTCTTAATATATTTGAACATATCCGCTTTAACACCTTTCATTCATCGTTGGAATGTATCTAATAAGCCATAAATTGTGCTGTGCCATTAATATTAATTATTTAAAATGTGAAGGATCACGTCCCATGTTTACAGTTGGTAGAGTCCGATGTCCTTCGGTTGGTGAATGAGGTGCTGAAGGCCGCGGCTGGTGTAAACAGAAGGTAATGTTTTAAAAATTCCAGCGTTGTTTCTCTTTTTTTGGTCGACTAAGTGCGTTTTAATTCGTTTTACGTACTAAACACACAGTAACTATTTCAATTGAAACAATCCGCAACTGCAGCTTGACACATATTGCTAATGCTAACTAGCTGACAGGTTAGCTAGCTAAGTTCTGCTCATTATGATACTAATGTTTGTGAATAAATGTCTGCAGACGTGGTCGCTATTTAGTATTCAGCTCCATGTATGTATCAGAATGTAATGCATAGCTACCGTACAATAACTGAAGTGACCGTGGTGTGTGTTTGTTCTTTGACATACCTTAACTGTCAAACTTTAGCAGGATTGAAATGAATAACTGTTTTAACACTTCGTCAACATATAACAGTGTATAACCTAAAACAGAAATTTAAAGAGTCTCAGTTGTAGTCTTAATGGTGAAAGCAATTGTCTGTAGTAAATTAAAACTCTGTCATTTTTAGTTGAACATTAGCGGATATACATAGAAGCTTGTTTCTACCACTGGGGAGGAATCCATCCATCCACTTACCAACTCGAAAATTTGAGATACCTAACTCGAAATTTTGAGTTATGGATGGCAAAGATATACTTTTATTTAAGAGTTTTTTTTTTTTTTTTGCAATGTCTGTAAGCCTGTAATAGGCTACCCCTAAATACCGCGTTTTGCTAACCTTTTCACGTTTCAAATCGTCAAATTTCAGTGTTAGAATAGAATGCCTTTACTTGTCATTATACAGAATGTTCATTGAGATTGGAGAAAACCTTTAATGTAGTTAGACAAAGATAACCCAAGTAAATTTTACCCAAGTAAAATTCTTGCATATTCTTGTAGATTTCTGACTGTATATTTCTGACTGTACATTCTTGTATGACTATATTTCCAACTATATCTCTGCTTGTGTGACTATAATGTAAAAAGCGCTACTGGAACTTTAATTTCCCTGACGGAACCCTCCCAAAGGGATTAATAAAGTTTAATCTAATCTAATCTAAATACAAAATGCAGTTTTCAAACAATAATTTCATTTATTAAGGGTAAAATATATATATTTAAACCTATTTAGGTCTATGTGAAAAAGTAATGGGCCCTTTTGTTAAATTATAAATTAACCACATTTTTTGGAAAGTTGAATTCAATTTCACTGATTATTTGAACCAAGAAATCACTTAAACAGATGCCGTCTGACAAAGTAAAGTAGGTTAAAATATCTCGAAAAGCAACACGTCACAATCTAAAGAACCTCAAGAACAGCTGAGAAACAGTTATCGGCATCTATAAGTCTCCAGTGCACCACAGTGAGAGCCTTTATCAGGAATAGGGCAAATATGTTTTCACAGCACTGTACAATGTGTGGTGATATCGGTGTAACTGAATGAGGGGGTAAAATAGCATTAAAGTTTAAGTTTTCTGATTCGCTTTCCCGCACTGTCCACAGTATTTCCCCTCACTTTATTTTCTTTAGTTAACTTTTACTCTTATTCACTTGGGTGTCACATTTAGAAGTCATAAATTAATAACTGGTTAGTTCATTTAGCATGGGAATCTGTTCCCCTGCATTATTTGGTGCCAGTGTATCAATAATATATCACCAAAGAAAGCAATAAGATATTGCCATATCAGTATTTGGCCACTTCCGAGATCAGGCTTTTCAGCAAAAGTAGAAAATGTTCTTGCATCATTTATTGTGCATACTGGCATTCATTTAGTATTCCTTATTATGTAAATGTCTTTTAAGCAAATCTCTGACTGCAATCATAAGCTTAACTTATGAGTATAAAATCCATTCCATGATTTGTCTTTTGCTTTTTTTGTAGCAACCATGGTGAACTTGGCAACCTTTGCCCGGGAGTACTGGGCACACATATTTGTCCCCATGGGCTTTGTTATTGGATGGTACCTTGACAGACAACAGGACCAGAAGCTGACTGCTTGCAGAAACAAGAGTGCTTTGTACAAAAGGTAAAAATGTGTGACTGTTCATCAAGTAAAAACAAAACAAGCCCCCACCCCCAGGTGATTCTTGAATTTAAAGACTAGATACCATTTATATTAAATTCATATATTGTATCCAATCATTCATAGTCTGGATTTATTACTGAGTTTAGCGCATGGATATTTTCAAGTCAGCAGAGAGCAAACTTATAAATACACAGAATCTGCATTTCCATGAAAGCCAAACTGTAAATATCTGAAACATGTATGAGGACACAGACTAATAATAAGTTGAACGTGTCCTCTACTTTTGTGTTTTATCTTGTCCATTTGGTAAATTTAAGACAACAGCGCAATGGTGCACTTAAAATGGAAATGCAATTAAAGATTTCCTCCAGACATATTTAAAGATGTATATACACATACTGCTTTGAGTGTTTTTCCATAAAATGCTAGTGCTATAAATGAAGATTACATCTACTCCTCTTATCCTCAAAAAAATATCCAGAATCTGTTAATAGGTGAATAACTGTCTTCTATATCTCTGCAAGTCCACTTTGTTGCCATAAAAGAGGCTTCAGGTTTTCATATCACACTTTTTTTTTTTACCAGGTTTTTGATCTAGTGCAATTTTCCACTTTCAGCTGATAACTCCAGTGATTATCTTCTGGTGTCAAACTGTGCTCAAACATACTATGCTGTGAAGGCCAAACATGTTATAAAACCTCATTTTTCTCCTTTTATAGGGAGCTGAAGCCTGGTGAGGAGGTGACCTGGAGGTAGACTACCCTTTGCTTGGAAAGCCTGTGTCCTGTGGTGTGAACGATTAATCGGCGTCTTCAAATCAATATTTAAGAAGACTCCTGTACCTCTGTTTTTGAGTTGTATCAACCAATAATAAAGATGCCATTCATCACAATTATCTGGTACTTGTTAATGACATTGGCTGCATAACATTTATATAAAAAAAAAAGTTTATTTGAAGTTGAACAGCAAAATCACAAATGCATTATACATTTCCAGTTTAGCTAAGGAAGGCTACTTGGGATAGACGTGTTTTGCCCTGAAGATCTTATTCTGTATAAAGTAATTTGAATGTCTTTATGCAGTCAGCATCAAGGAAAAAGCTGTGGCTACAGAGGTTCTGCGGTACGGATAATCCCCTTCTCAAAAAGCAGTTCAGCCAAAGCAATCTGGAAAAAGGGAAGAGAAAAAAAAAAACCCCACAAGGATCAACCACTAATCACAAACCCACAGGATCAAATAGTGATTTCAATATGCAAAAGCACCCACATTCACACCTTTCTAAAACACTGAAGGTAAGCTGTTGCATACAAGCTTCTGCAAAGAGAAACCCACACACAACTGAGTGTGTGTGAAAGTAATAATTACCCTGTCCTGTGCAGAATCACATGGGAGGCTTTCTACCGTCACAAAGTCGGGATATGAATGGATCAAAAACTCAACAGCATCTGTGTGCTGGGAGGGGGGGAAAAAACCAAGTCAACCCCATCATTAGGACAGTTTACAGAGCCTGACACTTGATGAAGCACACATCTACCAATCTTTACCTCTGGGTTTATTTCAAAACTCTTGAGCTCCTCTTTGTGGTAAACTCTAGAGTTGTCTGTGGCGTAGTAAAGATGAACAGCATCTCCATCGTTGCATAACCTGGCAATTTAAGAAAAATTTCTTAACATACAGTCAACAAAAATCTACTGCTAATTCTACTTGCATTACCTGGCACACTCAGCACGTAGAATTCTGACTTGAGTCTGGGTAGTGATGTGTACGCCCAGATCCTTAACTTTTCCACCCTCCCACCTCGCTGGTGCTCCTTGCACACTGCTGGCCAATTCATCTGATGATATGATTTGGAATCAAAACGCATTATATTATGTAGCATGTTAAAAAAAAAACCCCAAAAAAAACAAAAAACTTTCATACAACAATATAACTTTTTTCCCCCTCACATACCTGGAGTGAGAACAGGAGGCAGGCAGTCATGAATGAAGTCTTTGGCTTTCTGGTCAACAGCAGCATCCACTGGTGCGTAATTTCTTAGTCTCTTCATTAGATAATCAATGTGAGAAAAGAACCTCACCCTGCGTGAGTCTTCCTACACAAGGACAACTTTTGTCTTTAGTTGGCAATAGGGAGAAAACGAGGACCGCACCTAAACACTAAAGACCACTTAAATAAACTTAAATAATAATACCACTTAAATAATAATAATAAATACCTTGTCAGAGTTCTGTACTCCCATGTACATCAGGTAGTCCAGAGGTAAACCCCGTCTGAACTCCACATCCTCCTCCATTGCAATTTCTAATGCTGCTGGGACTACCTGGAAAAAAAAGGTAGCAAATTATAAATACCTCTTTGGTGAATATAACCTTTTAAGTGATAAATGTGTATACTTAGAAGATCCTTAGGTTGAATAAGAAAGATGACGTACTCTTGCTATTTTTATCCAGAATAAACAGGAAAATATTTGCCACCAGAGATCATTAGTACTAGCTGTTATTTTCCCAATAATAGATAGGTGCCAGCAGGAAAGAAGGTATAAGTTATTAGTCTTCCTGTTTAATGCATAGCCGATTAATGCCTGAGGTTTCAGAATTCAGCCTTTGTCTTCATCTGCACGTATCACAGAGGGAACTAGAGAGATTTTTTCTACCTTTTGCAGCAGATCTCCCCAGCTGTTCTTCTGGTAAGAGGAGACAGTGATGTGCAGAGAGTGTGCGTCTGGTAGACAATTGCCTTGATGGATGAATCCTCGAGGGAAGTAGATAAGATCTCCAGCTTCTACCACCACATCCAGGATCGGCTTGCCGATGTCTGCCTGGTCGAAGTTTGCTGAAGAGGAATCACAAAGCAGTCACCCCTGAGAAATCTTTGCCACATTAGAACTACTTATTTTTAATTCTGGTTTTCAAATAAAATTAGGCTAAATTTTTTTTTACTACGATGAAAAAAATTTTTTTTTGCACTTAGTAACTTATAATTTGTATAGGCACAGAAGTAACAGTGCAATGCAAGTAACAATTTCTTTATTTATTTTCTTTCCTTCATCAAACCCACTCCACTGTGATTCTCTTACTTTCAATTACCTATAATGTGCAACCCACTAATTTCTCTCCGCCCCATAACTCCATTCCCCTGCTGCCCCATGGTCCTATGAGGTTCAGACCCAAAGGAATCAAATAATTATGCTAATAAAACGCAACTGTTAAACTGCTGAGGATTTCAATTTTTTTTTACTCACGACTTGAAAGCACAGGCAAGACCTCATCTTCTGACCTAAAAAAAAAAAAAAAAAAAAAAAAGAAACCTCAACCAGTGTGCAGAAAAACCTGACGTTTCTGCTTCTTTTACATCTTAAATTGACACTAATTTTCATGGCTGTGTAATAAATTTGGACACTCAGAGACCCTAAACAAAGATTAATTTTAAATTAGTATTGTATCAAACTTTAATCCATCATGACCCACATACTGTAAATAATTCTATAAAAGTTTAATAGCACCCATCTAATGTAACTAATGACAGCACAATATCCAGACAATCTGTTTGATATATTAATCAGGATTTATTAATATACATTATTAATGTAGCAAAAGTCTGACTTTCACATGGTGCTGCTCTTTTTGAAAGCATCCCTTGCTGTATTTCACCTTGGATTGTAAACCTGCCAGCGTTTCTTCCCCTCCAGCTGAACCACAAAAGCCTCAATGTCATCATAATGTGGAGCAAAGCCTTGTGTGCCAGGTGGTGTCAGGTATCTGGTCGAAGAAAACACGAACATTAATACCAAAACAAAAAGGAGTATTCCGCCATGTGACAGATTTTCATCCCAAATGCTTACACGTTGGCTCCTGCCATGCTGCCAAACTGCTCTTGGAGGATGGACAGCACGTTCCACACCGTGGCGGAGAAAGCCTGAGGATTCAGCATGCGGAGAGAGCAGCCACTCTGGGAAATGGAGACATCAAGATGACTTCTATCGTGCAGCAGTGAAAATATTGAAATGAAAATATGACTTAATACATAAATATACATCTGATTTTTTTTCTTAATGAAGGTGGTCCCAGAAAATATGAAAATGAGCATAAGCTTTAATGATCCCCACAGAGGAAGTGAATGCAGCTTATTTGCAGCAAAGGGCCCAATTATTAGGAATGCAATGAGGACATTAAAAATGCAGAATCATCATAATCTTGCATTAGAAATAATCATAAGTCAGAAGCCTGCATCACTGTGTCCCCACCTCATAGAAGTCCCACGCAGTGAATGGGAGAGCCCTCCCCGGAGGATTGTGTGTCTCTCTTTTGCCATTAGTGTAACTTGTGACATCCAGGTTCACTCCATACTGAACATTTTCCTTTAAAAAAATAAAATAAAAAATTGTAAACTAGTCAAGACTTTGTTTCTCTTTTTTTTTACTAAGAAACGTGAACAAACTGCTCTGGATCATTATTAGTCTGTACAATTAGAAGTTTAAAAAAAGATACCAATTTGGTAAAAACATTTGTGTGACTCTCCCAGTAGGAGATTCAAATCCTTAAAGTGCTAATAAAGACTGCCATCCATCATAATAATCACAGATGGGGAGATTATGGCATTTATTTATCGACCCAGTCTCCAGAAATTTAAAATACTTGGTTCCACTTGCACCTTCCCCTGTCTCACCTCATACTCAGTTTCTTCCAAAATCCTAATTTCCAAAAACGGTGCATGTTTTTAATTCCCAACAACAAATTTCACTGAGTCCGACTGCTTTGAGGGCAAAGTTTCAGGTTTCTTACCTCTCTCAATATGCGATCAAGTTCTGCTGTGGAGAACAATCCCTTGTAGTAATCAGGATTTTTACGTTGAACAAAGATGGGCTTTTTTTCCCATATGTCCCTAAAGAGAAAGCGAAATATTACATTACCTGAAGCCTGTACTGCAAAGCAGGATTTAGGCTTATAAAGGTAACTGCAGGGTTAACCATGGGTTTTCAGTATTACCATGGCAGTTTATTTTAACCTAACCTGCTCCAGAATGGTTTATGTTCAAGAATAGAGATCAACAGGTAGGAAATCACTGTCTAATGACCAATCAGTTCTCTGGGAAATAGCATCACCTTTCCCAGAAGATCCCTTGGACCGCTGTACAGAGGGTCTAAAGCTGAAAAAGAAGATAAATAAAAACTTACACTGTCTTAAGCCCAGCCATCAGATTCTCCCATGTCTTAGAGCAGTGATACTGAAAAGTCTGTTGACTTACACAGTTGCCATTTTGACAGCTTTCCTTCTTGGCTAACCTTTATTAACACAGTAGCACTTTTCCAGTTTCACCAAAGCCTTTACAGCTCACACACACACCGCACACACACAATTTGCCTGCAGCAGTTGTGTTGCTCTCTGTGTTTAACCTCTTTATATTTTTCTAATATTATAGTTTTCTCTTTGTTTGTAAAATCAGCAACTCTGCTGCCATTAGACTTGTTTGCGCTTGGTCAGATGGATTTACAAACCCTTAGCTGATTTATCAAGTTGATACCCACACGTGTGTAACCACTTACCCTAACATCAGCAATCAGGCTAAGTGAAATCAGATAATAGAAAGATACCCTGGTTATAGAGATAGCCAGTTTTGAATGAATCCCTACAAGCTTTTTTGCATTTCAGGCACCTTTTAGTGTATCTGTGAGGAATAAGAAGCATTGTTTGAGGCTTTACAGTCACAGAGATGTAAAGAATAACTTAATATATAATATAAACTTTATATGTATAGCACTTTTAAAAACACCCAGTTACAAAGTGCTTAACAGTTTGGGTAAAGCCATAAATTAAATATGTGTGCATAATCAAACACACGGTCTTACATTCATGGCTACATACATACTCCCCGACACACACATTAGAAGAACCAGAATTCAAAATAATGTGTGGAAGATTAACCTATAGGCTAACCTATGAAAATGAATTTTCAGAAGTTGTTTAAAACAAACCACAGATTTGGCCAATCTGGTGGGCTGAGGAAGGTTGCTCCAAAGTTTAGGAGCGACAACCTCAAAAACATGCTCACCCCTGGATTTAAAATAAGAGCGTGGAACAGTTAAAAGATCAGATCATCAGAGAGGCCGAATGCTGGAATACAGCCTCAGCTGGTCTGCTATGCAGGTAGGAGCCCGGCCATGTCAGGCTTTTTATTTCACCAGAAGCCAGTGAAGGGCAGTAGGAACAGGGGTGATTTTGTAAGCAGCCCAGCTGCTGCATTCTGAGCCAGTTAAAGGAGGAATGAGAGATGCGTGTGAAAAGTGAGTTACAATAATCAAGACAGGAGAAAATTAAAGCATGTACTAAAAAGTTCCACATTACTGGGTGTCAGTTAAGGTTTGAAAAAGAAAATACATTAAAACAGAAACACCTTCACAGCTAAATGACCTCACAGATAAAAAGTGCCAGCTGTTCGTACCTGAAAAAGGTCTTGGCAGGAATGGGACTGATGAGCCACTGAAACAGCATGCTCGCTCTCTCCCTGCTGTTGTTGATTTTTGCCAGGTCGGTCAGCAAAGCCTCAAGAGGCTCACTACTCACACACTCCACCTTCTCCGGATTCTGACAAATATAGACTCTATTAGACCTTACACATTTTTCAAACAAAACCACTGATACTGTTATTTTTTAGGGGATTAAAAACGCCATTGACCTCTTCATATTAGCAGGTAAACACACTCACACGCCAATCTTCCTTACGGCTCTCTTCTCTTTGTGTCGGCTTCTTAGGCTTCTGAAGCTTCTTTCGCATCTTCTTCCTCTCAGCTCTTTGAGCTTTGACTTTGAGCTTAGCGGCTGCATTGTCCTTTTTATTTTTCTTCTTAACTTCCACCTATAAAAACACAGGTTAACATAAAATGCCGTGAGCAGGTGTGCAGATGAGGACAGTGCTCATCCTCGTGCAGGTGTGAGTCATACATTCAATCTGTACCTCCCGCATGATTTTAAATGTGTGTACCTGCACTGGAGGCTTCTTAGCCGGAGGAGGCTGGTCTGGTGTCAAATTTTGATACAAGGCAAAAGCTGACATGTGTCTGCTCTCCATTTTACAGCCGTTGCATCATCAACTCGCGACTCCTACGCCTGGCGGACTTCTTCTTCTTCCTCTACAACTGTTGCGTCGATTTGATCTCTAATGGACTCTATACTGCCACCTACGGACGAGTGCTTCCAGTTTATTATTATTATTATTATTACTGAAAACATTCACATAAAACACACTTGGTGCAGAAAAAAAGACGGAATACATGTAAACAAGAAAAATAAGGCTAACAATATTACAAATTATAAAAACCTTTCTTTCTTTCTTTAGTATGTAAATAAGTAAGTAGGTACGTAACGATGTATTATTCAAGCAAATAAAATAAAAAAATACAAAAATTTAATAACATAATAGAAGATTGTATTGTAAAAAAATTCTTGTGCAACAATATGATGGCAAGAAAATTTACAAAAACCCCCAAAACAAAAAAAAAATTTTCCTGAAAGATAATGAAGAAATGTAGAAGGGCTGCAAATTACATTTATCTTTATTATCAGCTCATCTGTTTATGTATATATTTATTAATTATTAATCTATTATTTGTCTGGTCTGAATGTCAAAAAATAAGCATTCTGTTAAACAAAAACTTTTAGAAAAATAACAGAAGACCAATTTGCTCAAGTGAGGAGTTAATATAATTTGAGTTGTTGTTGTTATAGATAGATAGATAGATAGATAGATAGATAGATAGATAGATAGATAGATAGATAGATAGATAGATAGATAGATAGATGTCCTGTCCCAATCAATACTTTCAATCGATTCTAAATAACGTCAAACTACACAGAACCGATTTTGAGCACCAGGTGACGCAGTTTCGCCGTATTTGCTGTGTTTGATGGCGCTGTAGTAGTAACACCGTTTCCCATAATGCTTTGCTGCGTGCGGTCGCTGCCGTTTGTCCAGCCATCTCTCCAACAGTGCAGCTTTTAATGGTGCTGGAAGCGGTGCGAGATGAAGACTCCGCAGCACCGCAGGCTTGTCCCGAGACTGTAGTCCTGCAGATTCAGTACACGGAGGTTTCTGCGCTCTGTCAGACCTTTCACTCTGTTTTTAGGACACCTTGGACTCTTCTATCCCGGTGAGTTGTAGCCGCTGAAGCTAACAGCGGTCTGCCAGTGTAGTACAGAGCAAACGCGTTTTGTTGTGACCACTGCTGGCTAGCACAATAGCTAATTGGACAGATGAGATTTGTGGCCCCTTGTGCGATTCCCTGCAATACCCTGGCCATCTTTAAGATATCCTTCGTCCTCGTTATGTCCTGGATGTGGATGTTTAAGTCCTGAAGTGGACTGAGTGGATTTCTGTATCCCCTGCTAAGTCGTGAGTGTGTTTTGCTTTGATCTCCGCACACAGCCGGTGTAGTCGGTGCTTTGCGGTGATGTGGTCTGAATATGACTCTCTGGGCTGGCCCAAAACTATTCCGGTTTTTAATATTTGGACCCCTTTTTTGATTGTCAGCCCCCAAACCTGCAGCTCTTTTATTGCGAGTAGACTGTCACAAGTATCTGCGTTAAAAAATTATTAATTAATTGAAAAAAAAAATGAAGAACTCAGTGTCGAGCTGCTTGTCAGCGGCGATAATTCAAGTTAATACGGCAGTTTCAGCATCTTACCGGTCATCGTAAACACGCCAATAATAAATAATGAGCTACTTTTATAATGACGCATACCAGTCAACTGTAAAAGATATTTTAGGTGTACCAAACAATGATTAGAAAAGTTTAAAAGATGGCTTTAAGTTATGGCCTGTATCTTAACCACTAAGACGGTTGGTATATATATATCTCATTATATTCAGTGACGTTTATCCCCTGATTGTTCCACTCCATTATGTAATATTGATTCCCAATAATATGAGTAATGCGCTGCCTTGTGTTTTTGACTGAACTCGCCATTCATTACTCAGTTGTCATCCCCCATCGTTTATTTAAACGAGGGTAGACTAAATATTATGCATAACTTACTAAATAACCTCAAAATTAAACTGAGCTCCAACAAAAGATGGATATTTTTTTTTTAAACTGAGTGCATACCTATGGGAATCAGTGATCACACAACTTTCCATAAGTTGTGGCCTCTTCATTAAGTACACATTGCTAGTACCAGGTCGGATCCCCTTGTGCCTTCAGAACTACCTTAAATCTTTGTGGCATAGATTGAACAAGGTTCTGGAAACATTCCTCAGAGATTTTGGTCCATATTGACATCATAGTATTACACAGTTTTTGCAGATTTTGCAGAATTGAGATCTGGTGACTGTAGAAGACATTTGAGTACAGTGAACTCACTGGTACTAAGGGGACCAAAGTGTGGCAAGAAAATATCCTCCATAGCATTACACTCATTGTACGTTCTGTATAATCACAATAAAGCCATTCTGTTCTATTCTATTCTACAAGACCTCAGCCTGAACCGTTGACACAAGACAGGACGGGTCCATGCTCTCATGTTGTTTACTCCAAATCCTACCATCTGAATGTCACAGCAGAAATCGAGATAGATCAGACAAGCCAGTGTTTTCCCTGTCAGAGGATTGGAAAAATGTGAAGCTACTTAAATCACACAGTTTGATGCTTGGTTTGAACTTAAGCATGTCTGCGTGCCTAAATACAATGAGTTGCTGCCATGTGATTGGCTAATTATATGTTTGTGTTAACGAGCAGTTGAACAGGTCAGCAAGTTCCTTGTAGATGAAGAATATAACCTCCTGTAGCTGCTATTAAGGCAAGGCTTGGTATTTTTTAGGGAAGCCTTAGGTTTCTGTCTGGGGCAGTGTGCACTCACATTTCTTTGCCCAAGGGCTCCACTTAATAGCTGCTGTACAGAGTCGTAGAGCTGTAGCTGTGAGGTTAATTCATTTGTGCCTATAAGGGATTGCATTATCAGATTATACCTTTTGTGTACTTTAACTTGACAGGAGGATTGTTTGTTAAATCATATTTAAGAGACAAATGAGTTTAATTCAATCTTATACTTTATACCTGAAGCTTGGTGGGAAAACAAAGCTGCTGAGGACACTCTGATTCTGATGATTCACAGAAAACCAAAAAAGGGGAGTGCATGGAAATTGGCTGTGGGAACACTGCACCTGGAACCTATGTACTTACCTCAGTTTAAAACCAATATTTATTAACATGTTTCTATTTGTCATGTGTTATTTGAGCCCTGTGTGTGACTGGGCATCAGTTGCCTCTAATCCAGTTAGTGCCAGTGTCTGTGATGTTATCACAGGAAGTGTTTTTATTTGAGGGCATTCTTCCATCTCTGATATTTCACTTTCTGTGCTGAGATATGAACAACAGCAGGTTGTTGAAGTGTTTGCATCGTGGCACAAAAACAATTGACTTGTGTTTTTATGTGATGATGCAGCACAAAATCTATTAGAGATCCATCCAAAACAAAGATGAAATATCACCAAGCAGCTGTTTGTGTAGTTTGAACTTTCCACCCTTATATGATTAGATTGGACAACAGTGTGAATGAATATGAACAGTACTGGGCAGCATGTGTTCCCCTGTGGACAAGGATATTGATCTTTTTCTTGGGGCGTCTATTCTGCTGTCACTGAGAACCAGTATTACCCCTATTTCTAGGTAGTACTTGCTCCCAATTGATCAGTACTGAAGTATTGATAAGAGCCTAGACAAACACTGCCATTATCAGTGCCCTGCTGGCGTTTTCAAATTCCTTACGGCGCCTAGTAATAATGAAGCCGTTTACATTCTGTGCTCTCCATTCATGGCCGACAGGGCAGAATGTTCAAAATGTGGAGTTACTTTACCACATTTTAATGAAAACACAGCTCTATATATATATATATATATATATATATATATATATACATATATATATATATATATATATATATATATATATATATATATATATATATATATATATATATATATATAATTTATTTTTATTTTTATTTATTTTATTTATTTATTTTATTTATTTATTTTTGGACTTTACTGTTGCCTTGTGTATAAGGCAGATAAGGTAGAAATTACATTTCTTAACATGATTGTTAAGAAATGGGTTTTCCAGACCCAATAATAACCAGAGGCCGTAATGTAGCTTTTTCAGGTGATTTTGGTACGGTCAGTTACATGATTGGCCGAATGAGGTGTCAAAAAAATGGGAGGGTCTAGCCTGCCACATAAAATGCACTGCATACATCCACCTGGCCAGTTAACAGGCTAAACGTAGTAAAGGCTGGCCATTGACAAAAGCCTCGAGGTCTGAGGGCAGAGAAGCTAGAGAATTGAGGCTCCAGCTTAGCACGAACAGTTCAGAAACAATTTGAAATCAGGAAGAAAAAAAAAAGCTATTTATTAACTGATTAAGTCGTGTTTTAGACTGCTTATTGCTAGCGGATCTATTCTGACCCAAAGTGCAGCCGTGACTGGTTCTGAATGACGGCTTTACGGCAGACAGCCGCTCCACTCTTCAGGTACTGCGTACCGGCGCAGAATCATTTAGTGGTGCGCAGTACCGGACCGCACCGGCTTACTTTCACCCCTGGTTGTTTGTAAGCAGTGTAACACCAGCAGCCTCTGGGAACATGAATCTGAAGCAGTGCAGTGTGTTTAATTGCTGCAAAGCAGCAAAGTGGTTGCACTACCAGAGTGTAGCTTCCTGGCCCTGATGCTGATGGGATTTTTCAAGCAAGGTGATGCCTATTGTTGTTTTGAAAATAAATATGTAATTTTTCACTTGGGACATAATGTTTCTGACAATTATTACTTACACGAGCAACAGCCACAGCTTTGTCAGTGGAAGGCAGTCAGACACCCAAATGGACAGCAAAGTGGTGCATTTGTTTGGAATCGTCTTAAAGCCAGAAGGTCCGTGGCTCAAATCTCATGATCTTTGTGGAGTTTGCTGCTGTAGCTGCTTGGGTTTTCTCCAGATACTTCAGCATCCTTCCACAGTGCAAAGACATTCATAATAGGTTCATTCTGAGCGGACCCTAAATTTGAGGTAGATAAAGGGATTAAGTACATGGGATAAAGTGCAGTATGAATGTATGGTGAAATGTGGTCAGTAAGACTAGAAAAGCACTATATGAATGTCACTCCAATTTCTGAATCCAATTCATAAGGGAAAAAATTTAAGAGATGGAAAATATGTCACAGGGCCGTCACCAAGGTAATTGTAAAAACTCATTTTGGTACTTTGTTATTGCTGGTGTGAGCTACACTGACAGTGTATAATAACACATATGTGGTTTGTTCATGGTTGTTAATATTTTTAACTGTAAGGAGATAAAACTAGCTTATCAGTGTGTCAATAGTCATAAATGCTGTAAGATAAGAGTATCTATGCAGATACCCTCCCCCTATGTTTTCTGCGTAGGTTCTCAGTCATCCACATCACGGTAGTCTTAAGCACTTGAGTTGAAGGCAGCTGGACTTCTTTTTTTAAGCTGTTACATCTGTAGAAGCGTTTTTGAAAGTCCAGTTATGCAGCTCAGCCACTTGAGACCATCCCCATGTTGCACTGCTGATTTAATTACATTAATAATTCTTGAATTCTGTTTAGGTCCCATGGCTAGTTTCTCAGCTCCAAACCTCTAGTTATGTACTTGCTAGCTCACTGAGATTCTCACACCTGTGCTTTTCCAGCTGCTATCACCGGCCAAAATATCTAGGTGTCTGCTGTGAAATGGCCCAGTTGTTATTTTCGCGTTGATTGCAATAAAGGGAAATGTGGTCAGAATTTGGTTTGATTGCCCCCGACAATGACTGTACTGTAGAAGGAGATGGAGTTACTTCTTTATGGCAGTCCTGATTTGTTTTTTACCACACTAGAGGGAGAGGGTTTGGCTGTGGTTTTGAACATTGAAAACATTAATTGCCTCGTCCTTGTTATGAGGGCTTGGATGACTCATCAAATGGAGCTTCTGTCTGTTTTGACTTGGATTCTGTCAAACTATACTGCTCTTGTCTGAGAAAGTGCAGAGGTTTAGATCTACTTGAATAGCTGAGTGGTCACTCTGGAGGAGTGAGCTCTGCTACTCTGCGTCATCCTCTAAATCTGCTTTAAACGACAGGAAAAGTTAAGCAGCATAAACGTCGGACAGCTTGTTCTGTTTGTTTATTGAATAACAGAAGAATGGTTTCTTTGCACTAGATGAGAGAAGTAAATGTTATGAACGAAGCTTCTGACAAGAACAGATGCAGCGGCTCAGAAAATGAGAAAAGAGCAGAATGACAGGACTGCTTTTACTTAGCAAACAGCAGCTCTCCATGCAGTGTTTGCAAGCAGTAGGATTTCTCAGCTAATTCATCTCAAACTAGAAGACATTCAGTAGAGCGCATACCTCCCCCACCCCAAATTGTCTATGTGCCAATACTACTGCAATAGATAGCACCCAGTGTTTTCGCACTCAATCATAAATTACTAGATCACAAAGACTAGAAATGTATTTTATTGGCTTTTAAAAACTATTATATTTTTTATTTTTTTTTAAAAAGGAGGTCCAGATGAACACATAATGGCATATATAGTCTGAGATATATTTTATTCAGTTTATGTACCCTAAAAGCATCCTCTAAAAAATTAAAATGTAAAAAGAAACGCAAATATTTACTGAGATATGAACTGTGTATGTGATTTTTTTTTTTTTGTGTGTGTGTGTGTAGGATTTATAGTTTACTTTGCTTTGTTGTGAGTATTTTAATTTAAAATAGAAAAAGACAATGAATAATCAACACTAATTGTTTATACCTGAGTACCAAATTTCATCGCGATACATGAAAAATTCACTGAGATATGAATTTAAAAATTTCACCAATGATGAGAGAAGGGTTTTTTTGTTTATTCTTTGGGGGGGGGGGGGGTGACCTTGATCTTTGACCTTTGTACTTGAAAATGAAATCTTATGTACTTTGGCCCCTAAGGAATATTTCCACAAATTTTCATCAAATTTGGTTCAAAACCTTTTGAGTTATGTTACAAAGAGACAGGCAGACAAACAGGGTTGAAAACATAACCTCCCTCCAGCTATTGGTGGGGGAGGTAATAATGCTACACTTACACTAGGGAAACCGGTGGTTGGAGACTGTGACATGACCAAAATTACTGTGACCATGTACAATGAACTTGATCTCTTTGCCTTTAAAATGGTTGCTTCAAAGACGGGAGCCAGTTTCTGTGAAGTTGCCATCTTCAAAGCGACTGCGGTGTGTTGAGACAGCCATAAAATGGCAATAAGACGGAGTCGGTGTGCTGGAGAGAATTGCAAAAACAGCTTTTTGGAAATTGCCACATAAGAAATGAGTCAGGTGAAAACATAGTTTGATAGAAACGAGTTATTAAGTTTGGACAAAACTAAATTTATGTTATTTGGAAATTGTAGAAACGAACCTGGAGTAATAATGATGATAAATAATGTTGAAATAGACCAAGTTTTGGGGGGAAAAAAAATCAAAACAAAATAACAAAATCTGCTGGAAATGTCTCGTAAAAGGTACAACATAAACTGACAGGAAGCATCTCTGTATTGAGTAAAGCATAACGTATTTTGCATTGCAAATCTCTCTGCAAGCTTTACTGTTCAGTTAGTTTACCATAATTAGAGTACTATGTAGAAGTCTGGGGCAACCCATAATTTTACTTCAACTATCATGTAAACTTTAGTACAGAGCAGTCAGGATTGTTAATCACGCAGGATTTAAGACTACATGAACATTCTATTATTAAAGGTCACGGATCTCATAACATATAAAACTGCACAACTTGTGTATGAATCCAGATATAGTATGCTACCAGGAAATGTACAGACTTTTTTTTTCTTTGACAGAGAGGGGACCATAACCTGATGGGTAAGTTAAACTTGAAGGGTCTTAATGCACAAACAATAGTGAAAACCTTTTTTATTTCCACTTGTGGAGTTAAATTGTGGAACAGTTTTCTAGTGGAGCTACCGCAATATTCAAGCATTATTCGGTTCAAAATGTGCTTTTGGGAACATGTGAAATTGATGTCTAATAGAGATGTTGGTAAAAAGATGAATTAGCACATATAGCTATGCTTTGTCTGCCTGTCATTTTTTTGTACATAGGAATGTGGGGCAAGTGTATCTAAATGTTGAGTGGAAGTCAGGATGACGGTGAATGTGGTAAATTGGTAGATTGTTGAGCATGAGGTAGGCTAATTAGATTAATAAGTGCATACTTCTTCCTACTCCATTTCGGGCTTGTTATTTCATGTCATACATATTTATTTATTGTTTGTGGTAATATGGTGATTAACTATGATAAATTGGCAAAAATCAAAAATCTGTTGCTGTCTTATGTACACAGAAAGTCACATGAAAGGCTTCCATTCAGAGTTCAGCCTGAACCTCATAGACTTGAAACAGAAATTCCACCACACATAGCAACATAGCTGCTGCAAGACAGTGATTTAACTGCAAATTAACGATCTTACTTTTAATGTAGACTCATAACCAGAGTACAACCAGTTGGCTACCAGTTAAATTGAGTCCTCTATTGCCAATTAGTTGGTTGATTGCAACATATCGGTAATCTCTCTGCATTTGAAAATTAGATAGCAATTATTTGAAAACCTTTCCCAATCTTGAGATTGATTGCAGTCAGTCCAGGTTGGGCTGCGATTGTTGGAGACAGGCTGCCTCTTACCAGGTGACCCATGCAGTTGCCTTGTGATCAGAAGTGGTCGTTCAAAGGTTGAGTGTTACACCCTCAACCTGTGGGCAAGCAGTTGGATGCTGCAACTATTTTTAATCAGTTGTCGAATGTGGAAAAAATTCAGTGCAATCACCAGGCGACCGCCGATTGTTGTAGTTCTTTCATTCTATTTTTTATTTTTTATTATAACATGACTGAGCCATAAGAAATATGTCTTTAAATGGAAAAACTGTTTTGCACAACTCCGGTGGACCTTATTCACTCCTAACCTTAAGGTACTGTAGGAGCCATGTGTGATGAAAGCCATTAAAAATAAATGTTTTGTTACAAAGCAGATTGTCAGTGTGTTTCTTAAAGAGTGACCTTCAGGAAGGCATCACCTTCACTTTTTCAGACATTTGATTTATACACGTGGTAAGATTTTTTTCCTTTTTTTTTTTTTATTTTTAAATTCTTTTGGAGCTGCATCAATGCAGCTGCAGAGTTCAGGGCATTGTAAGACTGAGTAGTCATTAACAACATGACTTAAAGTAGTGTGAAAGCTCTACATTGACGTTCAGGTGCAGTCTCTTTTGGGGTGGTACACTGCAATAATTCACCCTTGTCAAGGGGCTAATCACCCTGGCTCCCCTCCCACAATCCATCAGTGTCTGGAGGATGAGGCTTGTGGGGTTCTGGCAGCTGTTGTCAGGCTGAGTCAATCTGTTATGGTCTACGCCAGCTTGCGCGGGAAGGGGAGAGAGAGCTCTCAGGAGCACGTGGCAAGCGGGGCTGCTATGGCAAGATAACAAGAGGAGTTAAATGTTGGGAGGGCAGGATTTTACTGCTTGTGTGCTAAATTTTGCTGCGTTATCTGCTAACCATTCTGTCTGGAAAGTATTTGGAGGGAAGAGTCAGATTTGAGCATGTATGACTTGGGGAGGAACTGTCTTGACATAGGTTTATTTGTTTTTAGTTATGGATCTTTTATTGTTGGGGTGTGTTTTATCTGTTGACCTTAACCTCAGACATGACATTAATTAAACAATTATTTCATAATTGATGATATGATAATGAAAACAGTTGGTAGCTGTTGCCTTTATTATGTAAATGCATCTGTCCCTGGCTCATGGCATTGTCAAGCTATTCTGTTGATGTGAAAACTGTCAATTGTTATGCCAAAGCTATACCATAAAATAATATACCTGTTTAACTCCAGCATTGCGCATCACAAAAGAGAGCACTGGTCTCTTTTTAAGAACAGTTACATCCCTAATTTGTAGCCTAACAGTGCCAATAATTTCCAGGTTTTAACTCAAAATTGCAGCTGTTCAAACATAAACAGCTTCATGTCTTAAAATGAATTGTCAGTGGCATAATATATTTATGCCAACACTGTCAATGAGATGTGCTGAAATTGGTCATATTCAGGAAGCAAGGACAGTACTCGTTGGGTTTAAATCACTTTTGAGTTTCAGCCAGACATAGGCTATTTTTCTGTGTGATTATTGAGGCTTACACACTAGTCCTATTTATGGATTTAGCCCAATTGTTGATATTGCAGAGCTGGCACAGCGTAGTGTTGATGCTGGGAGAGGGAACTGGCAGAGACCTCACAATAAGAATCAGTCGTCAAAGCAAATATTTGGAGGCATGCGTCCATTTGTAGTCTGTTCAGAGTGGATGACTGTCCACAACTTTGTGAAGGCAGACCAAGGAAGAGGAAATCTTTCAAATCGTGTTTGCCGATGTAACACTACACTGAGAAAATAGCCAAAGGTGACGATCAGGTGATGACGTAGGGGCCTGCAGGCATCACTGAAGGCTAAATGAGGATTAAGAATGGCTTTCCTTAAGTTAGACATTTTAATTAATTGTGGCAATAAAAGCATAGATGTGGTTAGTACCAGAGTAAGGACTTTGTTCTATCTAGGTCTGCCACAAAACAGGACACTTGCATACATTTTTATGAGTGCTTGATAAGTCAGTGAAAAATGTTTAAAAATATCGGATTATGGCAGAACTTGAAATGCATGTAGTGCACGGTAATGTGAGAAAAGCTTTTGTCAAAGGATTTGCAGACATCACCACAGCTGATCGCCAGATCCTGTGTTGACAGCTGTCCACCAACATATGGAGAGCTTCGGGATTAATTTGATGATATTGGGCCCTCTCTGTGACCTAATTAGAGTCACTATATAGCTAAAAAATATTACCAGGTTTTTGTTCATATTGATAAGCATTGCTAATTATTACTGGGAATGCACCAATTGGATATTTATATTGGATATCAGTCTAATGCTGACTTGAAAAGCTGGATCGCGTGTCATGACGATGCGCCGATCTGTTCTGTTTAGTTCTATGGGCTTGATTTGTGCCTCCTCGTCTCCTCCATTTTCCTGCCTGTAACCCAGAAATCAATCTCAGTATGCCATGTTCCCTCAGGTTATAAAAGAGGTGGGGCACGCAGCTGGAAGAAACAAACCATGGTGGGAGAAGGACTCTTAAACTCTTCAAAGAGCTATCCCAATTATTTAAGATGATCAGACTTTTTTTTGTCCTTCACTTTTTTCTTTTTAAAAAAAAAAGCACATTACACCATGTGTGATTTTAATTAAAAGTGGCCCTAAATATAAAACATGTCACAAGTGCACTTACATCTGAGATCTTATAATACAGCTGTAGTTGGGCTGTAACAAAAAGATTTATGATGCTGTTGGTATTTAATGCGCATTGCTTTAAAATGACTTCTTCAAGAAGAAGATGCATCATTTAGTTAAGTGCCTTGTTGTCTTGACTTCTCTCTCATTGTCTCTGCCTCGACTCCTCCACTTGCATCTCTGGTGGAAGGTGCTAAGGCGAGAAGAGGAATTGAGGATGGACACTTTGGGGAATGAGAAAGGGTGGTATATTGTTCTGTGTTTACTTCTCCACATGACAGCAGCAGCTAGCAGGACAGCTAATGTAGCATGGAAAAAGCTGACGGCAAAGCAGCAGCATTTGGGAGTTATTTTGCGATTGAAAAGCCTCAATGAGATGATGCTTTAGCTTCTCTCTCTCAGTGTAACTCAGATTTGGTCAGACACACACATAAGGTAGAAGCTAGAAGGATGGCGGTGTGGTGTAACACCTGTTGGGGAAACCTTTTTTGCACTTAGGGTAACATAATAGGTTATTTTTCAAGGTGATCTCTTCTCAGTTGCGCGTGTGTGAGGAGGTTCAGAAAAAGGAGAAACCTGCATGACTGCAAAATACAATAGTATGCAGCAGCCTACGGACTCTCACCTTGAGTTGAAACTAAATCTAGAAAAAAATTAGGCGAAAACCGCAAATGTATATTCTTTGACGTAATTTTTTGTCACATTTTATATTGCCTTACACTGGCAATATAAAATATTGCCTCAGACACTGAAATTAAAGTGTGTATGTTGGTTTGGAACTGGAAAAATTTGGATTGGTGCATCAATAATAATTACTGCTTACATTTAGTACTATGAATGACACAGAAAATGCATTCAGCCTCAGAAATGACACTGATAATGTAAAGATGATGTGTTTATGGGTATCAGCTGACGCCGATTTCGTTGACTGCCATAAGCTTATCAGAAAATAAGATTTAGATTATATTTATACAGATGTTTATCTTTTGGTTGACATCAGTATTGCACCAGCTTAACATACAAAGAAATGTTGGCGTCAATTTGGGTTTCATTTTATTAGAAAAATGACCATAGCAGCAAGGCAGGAAGGAAACTAAATGGAATCAAACAAGATGATCTTCCCTCCTTCCCCTCCTTCTCCTACTTTCTCTAACTGTTAACATGGTAAAAGTAGGCCTGCTGTATGTGTGTTGAGATAAAATAATTAAAAAGTAACAAAGTTTAAGCCAACTATCAATAATTGCAGCCAGTTATGGACATAATCAGCTAAGTGTCAGTCTTCACAGATGCAAGCCTATAGACAGTTGAGTGGGGTAAAGAGCTGATATCCCACATAGGTAAAGGACTCAGGGAGATGCACAGTGACAAGCAAGCACTAGCCCTCCAGGAGTAATGGATCTAGAATCCAAAACAACCTATGGAAATTGGTGCACAGACCAAAGCTGATGAGACATGTGAAGACTGGACATATTTTGTTGAACAGAATACTTGTCAGGATTAGCAGATGGAAAATTTATATACTAAATGGGATACTATAATGTAATAAGGAAAGTAATTTCTTCAGGTTGTCAGGGAGCTTTCCTTAAGGTTAGCACAGTCAGCATTTCTGTCCTTAATCGTCAACAGCTTGAACTTATCACCAGTCAGTGTCAGACTTGTCCAAATGTAACAAAATCTGCTTTCCAGCGCTAATTAGCTAACTAATTTTTCCTCTTTAGCTGTATTTGTTGCTTCATGTTTAACCCACAGACATTCATGGTGTCAGTCTTCTAAACTGACTCTAACTTCAGCAAGGAAGAAACCATAATCCACAAATTGTTAAAAAAGTCCTGTAACATTCAGCATACGTAGAGAAAGTTTGAATTTAGTAGACCCCGTTCCTTGGTGAACATTACTTTAGCTGTTACTTCTTTGAGAAAAAGAGAGGGTTTTTTTTTTGACATGCAAGAGCCTCTGCGGCAGTGAACTTGACATGTGTTCAATCAGAGAAGCAGTTTCCACTCTGGAATACAGAGAGTCTCTTCATTTACTCTGCCCTCATTCTTCTTCCTGCCTTGGACGAGCTGTTGTAACACAGAGTGGCTGAATTTCTTGTAGTTGTGACGGCCGGGTTCACTTTGCTCCAGATAAAGTGTGACAAGAGCCAAAGCGACTAATTGGGGTCGACTTTGCCTTTCAAATTTGTGACATCTGGAGTCATGAAATGTCCCAAGATAGTGATTAATGAGAAGAATATTTATTTTAATATAAATCTGTGTGGCTTTAACAAGAAATGCACAATGAAGTACCTGGGCGGGGGAAAAAAAGAGATGAGAGTGTAAATATGAAGCAATGTATGCTTTGAAGGCAAGAAATAATAGTATAAATACAGAGATGAGTAACATACAGTGGGCACACATAATGATGGCAAACAAAGCTATATTTATCTTAAAAATGGCTGTTGTTTTCATTTAAGGCAACAATTTACTAGGTTCTGCCAGGAGGAAGAGGCCTGTTTGTAGCCTCAGACTCTTTTGTCCTATTTCATCTCTGACTAAAGTAATTATGCAAACTCAAATGTTTAAATGAGTACCATGTGGCAGCCTGTAATTAGATTTTTGGTAATGAATGGGTGAAAAACCAGTTTCAAGCACACAAGTCCCCTGTAAAGAAGATGCTTGACATTGTAGCTCAACAAAGGACGGGTGTATCATTTAGAGGGGTCGTTACTTAGAGGATGAAAAGACGGTTTGAACTTTGGTTTCCCGAAAAATCTTTATTTAGAACTGATGGTGCTCAAAACTAGAGGCTGACAGGAGTTCTCATTATATTGGGTCTACCAAAAAATAACTATGGAATCAGTGCTGCTCATTTGTAATGTTACACAAGTGAATTTCAAGTGGAAATGCCAGTACGTGCACTCCATCTTTTTCCTGTGCAAAAAAGCAAGTTCAGCGTAAAATCTTTCCATTATCTGGATTCACTCACACTAAAGTCATCAGTCAGGATAAGGGGTCACATGAAGCTGGTCATCAACTGACTAAGTTAACCCAGGGTTTCCCCCTGTATGCGCATTCACATACAGGGGGTTGCCGTTGGCAACATCTGACCAATCACAAATATGGATATGTATAAGGCAGTAGAGTGGCTGATTTTACAAAGAAATACTGTGGAAGAAAATATGAAGAGGTTAAACGCATAACAGAATCACAGCTGCTGTAGACAAAGCAGTGGTATGAGTGCATTTGATAGGAAGAGCATTGTAGAGTAATATAGTATTGAAAGTGTGTGCTTTAAGTGCTTTGGTCAGTAAGACTGGAAAAGAGCGACTCTATTAATAAGGTTTTTATTCTTTCAGCTGCAGCCTCTGTGAAAGTAAAGATTAAATATGCAGTTCAGTTCAAATATAGGCTTAGTCAGTGCTTAGTCTACATGCAAATTTGATATAAGGTTAGCAAGTACAGTATAGGTGTCTTGTTTTAGGATTGTATATGAATAAATATAATCAATAAAATCAATTGCAGCCAACAGAAAATAAAATCAAGGAATAAAGTTGCATCTAACAGTCTATATTTCTTACTGATCACCAGGGAAATGCAAGGAGGTTATTAGAGGTTATTAAAAACCTTTAGACTACTTTAAGGGCATTCCAGAAATGACGAGGCTATTTTTTTTTTTTTTTTTTTTTATCATGGCAGTATACCCCAGTAAGAAGTGAATCACTATCATAGTACAGAAAACCAAGGGTTAACCCAGAAGTTGCCTAGATAAGAGCAAATCCTGCTTTGCAGTACAGGTCTCTGGCAACACTGGAAGCGCAAGCATCACTGATAAATCCAGGAAGCCAGTAAGTGCCAAGTTTTGTAGCAAGGCTGCATAATGGCAGAAATTATGATCACAGTTCTTGAGATATTGCTTATTTAAGGCCTCAGTCACACTGGCTTAGAGACCGGTTAGCAACCACCGGTCATGAAGCAAAAATGTGGATTCTTTGACTGTTTGACGAACCGTTTCTGGCAGTTGGTAGCATTTGGTCACAAAGACTTGCAAAAACTTCCAAACTACTCATCAAGCAGTAGTGACACTGAAAAATGCGACACAAACAGGAAACAGAATGTTTGCCTTCAAAGTAAACGTGCCTTTTTGTTGGTTGCAGCAGTAAGGCACAACCTACTGCCGCCTTTACTTTGAAGGCGGATGTTCTCCGTTTCCAGTTTGCGTCACACTTTTTCACATTTCATTGCAGCTCAGACAGTAAATGGCCAGTGTTTGCAGTCAAGTCAGTGTCTTCCATGCAAACTACAGGCAACCATGGTAACTTGACTGACATGATTTAGTTATTTAGTTTTTTATTTTTCAACATGATTTTTTTTTGGACATAACTACACTTTAACAAACATGCACATAGTGAAATTTTTTAAAAGTTTAATAAATGCAGGGAAATGCTTGAACTTTAGATGTATTTCAAATGGGAAAAACAAAGAAATGCAATTAAAGACTTGCAGGTGGTTGTGGACAAAAGTTTGTTCAGTTGGGAGTTGAGCCCAGACGAGGCTGTGATCCTGGACAATGGGGCCTGTCTGGCACAGACAGCAAACTGACACCTCCATCACACCACTGAAAGCAGACTGGGTGAGAGACCTTTGGCAATCCGGAGACAACTGACAGCAAATTATAGTTTATCTTTTATCTCTGCAGATGTAATTTTCTCCCTCAGCTTGTCTCCTCTCTGTCACCGTCAGATATTGTCTGCACTACGGATAAAGTGATAACTGTTGAAAACCCAGTCGATTCTATATATCACAGTCAGTCCAAGCTTTAGCGTCACAGCAATTCTTGATACACGACAACATCTGGGAAACACTCTCCACACAGAGACCGCAGATGGACATTGGAGTATGTGAACCAATAGATGCTCTAGCCTAGATAACACTCAGCTCATGAGTAAATACAATCTTAATATAAAATGCATGACCACACTGATGGGGAAGAGGAAATGCCAAAGGAAAATTGTCAAATGCTGCTTTTTATACCACTTCAAGAAGAATTAGTTGCGCCTCATGCCTGGATTTCTCTCTGCAAACGCCTCATCTCATGCATCTGTTTTCCAGAAATGTGGATTCAGTGGAACTTCTCCCTGTCTGCTGTATATTGGCAAATTCTTAATTCTTTTGTTTTGTTTTGTTAACTTTAAATTGGACATTATTTTGACTGCATTTGTGTACAAAGAGAGTCTGTCCAACGTTATGAATACTGGCTTTCAAAAAGCAATAACGGTGCAACCTTAATTAAAGGAAAGCGACAAAACCAGCTTCATGTTTTCTGCCAACTCTGCCCTTTGTTTTCAGGAAAGAGCAAAGTAACAATGGTAACTAACTAGTTTTGGGAAACTGAAGGATACGTGATTATATTTTTGCCTACTGTGAGTTTCTGGCAGAAAAAAAAGGGGGGGGGCCAAATAAAAATTAAAAATGTCAGAGGATCTCTTTGGATGTTTTTGGAAGCTGAAACTCATTAGAAAAAAATGTGCGAGCTGTTGTGTGGTGAAAAATGGGGGAATCCTGCGTGTCTGCTCTGACTTTAATTGGCTCTCACATTTGCAATTCTCACCACTACGCCGAGAGAGACTCTGCGCCTCACCCCTGCGGGGCAGCTCGTGCCGCAGCAGTTAAACAGCAGAGGCTTCACTGACAGATTAGCACTTCCTGCAAAGCCAGAACCATTCATTTTGTTTATCACTCTCCCAGTCCGTACAAGCACTGGGACTCGTCACTGAAGGTGTTCATAGACTGGTTAACATTACCTGTGCAGTGTCTTTGGATCATGTGGGTGAACTTTGCGTCTGTGCATGCATTTTATATGTGATTTACGTTGGACTGTCTCTTAAGATACACGTGCACACCAAAAAGGACACGAGCACTTTTTTTTTTTAAAAAAGTGCTCCTGTGTAATCTTTGTCATGCTGCAGAAGCTTTGGAGGTTGGAAGTTACCCAGGCCCGTCTGTCATTATGAACTCATTCCTCCTCTCCCTCTCCTTCCCTGGTTATAAATCTCTGTCTCCTTCTATTTATCTACATCTCTGTCTATGTCTGCCTGCACAAAATGGTATTCAGCAGAGTTATAAATACTCATGATTAGACCTAGTGATATTTGTTTGTAAACTAGAGGGCAGTTTAGTGTGGATTTTCTGTCTGCCTCTGTTTTTCTCTGTCTCTTTTAATGCACACACTGATATATAAAGGTCATTATACCCATAAATTATGTACAGAGTAGGAGGTGGTCCACATGGAGGGCGAGCTTGATTTCTCCTTCTCTGGGTGATCATTGCACCGATACCCCCGATGATGATAATGGTCTTATTGTCATCTCCTCAGCGTTATTTGATAATGAAACTGAGAGCAGAAAGCACCATCCATTGGACTGTTTTCAGTGCTGACACAGGGTTTGATATTGGGATTAAAAACACTTTACTTAGATCAGTATGGTAAAGTATTCTATTCTTAACTCAGTGTACAGTCAGAAATTTTTCTGTGTGGTTTCTTGTGTGAAAGATAATGGGTTATTTTAATGTTTTTGTGTATAATAAGCAGCACTGCTGTGTGCTATGATGCGACTCTTGCAACAGTGTGATGGAATAAATTGTTTTGTCACTTGATTTGGTTTATTTGGATTATGAAAAATCTAATAATTGGTGTTTTTATATATACAACTTCCTGTGCCAAGTTTTTATAAACTATAAACACTGTCAACTGAGTGCATTTATTATATACTTAGCACAAAAAGTAAGGAAATTTGTGTTTCAGGAGGTTAAGGAAAAAGCATTTGTGGGTTGAGCAGCAGAGCTTCTGGTACCCCAGGTCCTGGTCAGGCTTGTCATCGGACGCAACCTCAATGCAGAGAGATAATCGAGATGGGATTCTGCAACCAGTGGCAATCCAGTATCTCCACAGTCTAGGACCAGGATGACAACGCTTGCCCCCACAAACACTTGTGGGATCAACTTGGACTTGTTGTTCCTGCTAGAGTGGCCAACAGAACCACATTGGCCGACTTGCAACAAATGCTGGTTGAAAAAGGGGATGCTGTCCCACGGTAGTGTGTGACCAAACTGGTGACCAGCATGAGAAGGAGGTGCAGGCTGTTGTGGCTGTGTATGGTTCTTCCACATGCTACTGAGGCCCCTGTTTGTTAAATGAATAAATTGTTAAATTGCCAATACGTCTTGTTTGACTTCAATCATCCAGTCCAATAAATGACACCAAACAAGAGGCAGTAGCAGAATAAGTTGTTTGGCAAATGTTTCATGAATTTGATCCACACACTCAACTCTACTGCTCAACCCACGAATCCATTTTCCTTATAAATGTGGCACAGTTTAAGGGGAAATAAAGTGGCTTTCCAACATTATAAGATTTATTGCTAAGAAGCATTGTTACAGCAAAGACATAATCGCCCAAACACGAATTTCCTTATTTTTTGTGCTAAGTTTAGGTTAGTAGACCTTAGTAATACCAATACACTCTCTTTGGAACATAAACCGAACATTGTAAAACTCATAAAATAAGGATTTATTATAGGAGTCCTGCCAGAGAGAAGCAGTTCTTTAACTGTAATCTCATCTTGGAGGGTGTCACTTGTGTTGTTGCACTGCATAATTTAGGAGAGTGTTTAGCCTACCCTTACAGTGTTTTCAAGATTGATTTGTGACATTTAGGGTTGGGGTGTGTGTGTGCCCATGAATGTGGCTTTCCTAAATTAAATATTAAGTAGTAACATTTTTGTTTCTCATCTTCAGATATTTATTTGTCAAGTACTCTATGACAATAACATAATATAATCATCTCCAGATGAACTCCAGCTTCGTTGTCTTGGACTGAAGCTGATGACTAGTTCTTGTCCTTCCTCTGTAGCCTCAGTGATTTCATTGTGCTTAGTGTGATCCTCTGCTAGCAGTAGACCTGCCTAAGAAAGTAGAGATGGGGTAAATCTGACTGCGGTATGAAATCCTCTTTGTGGAAGCAACTTCCACAAAGATATTGACGGCCCTAAGAATAGCAAATGGACAACAAGCCAGCTGGTAGGAAAAACATGAAACAGCAGGATTTCTCCTCAGTGCTTAGCTGTGACTGAACTGTGGAGAAAAAAAGATTTAGCAAATATACCTGGGAGTTCCACCCACGCAAAGTACACGTGGGGAAAGGTGTAAACATTTTTTGTTTATATACACACAGACACACAAGTTATAATCTTGTATATAAGATTAAGAATTTCCTGCCATTTAACTTATCTCAATAGTTGGAGATAGAACTAGTTTGGCATCTGTGTGATTTTCATAAGTGTTAAAGCACACTGTTCAGCATTATATGTGATCTGAAATTAAGATGCCTAAAATTGCATCATCCATTATTAGTATTATTCTGGGAGGCATCGTACATATAAATGTTCTTAAAGTGCATATGAAACAGCTAATAGGTCAAGCTAGGATTGATCAGAATGATAAAAATAAATATTATGCTACTCCTCATTGTTTCAGCAGTTTAAATAAGACCATTAATTGCTAGCCTTAATCAAGTACTCTTGATTTATCATAACTACGAGCGCCCTACAGTTATTTCTGTAACGTGCCAGTGATAAAAGTCCTTGAGTTGCCTCTGTCAGCTGTCTGCAGATGAGCTGTGATCCATGGCTACAACAGCTGCTCCCCTCACACAGCTCTACCACTGCGCCTTCCCTGCAGCTGCCTCAGTTTTTTTTTTTTTTTCCTTTTTCTCCCCCATCACCTCCACAGGGAATGCCATGCTTCGGTCTCCTCAGTGAAATCACAATTAATTATGGGAAGGGTAGTCTGAAAGCACAATGAGCCAAAGCCCCTTAAGGAGGGAGTAATGCATCGGGGTAACCTGGAGTCCCACCAGGCATTAAGCTTTTCTCAAGTGCAGAAACATGTTCTCCAAAGGACTGTACTTACTGCAGCAGTGAGCTAGAACTGTGCACATTTAGATTAAGGTCTCAGTTTTGTCTAGTTTTTAAGTGCTTAAGTTAGTGATAAACTAAAGTGTTTGGAAAAACAGTTTCACTTTTTACACATGCTCACCAGCCTAGAAAATGCAAAAAGAAGAAGTAAAAGGAAATGCAAATGATAAACGCTCTACATCCCTCTCAGTCATACTGTACGGTAAGAGGGGTGCAGATCATTTATTTATAGAGGAATTTTCTTATTGATTTCACCATTTTTACAATAAGTGGTCCCAGTCCTACAGTACATAGAAGCTTCACACTGCTGCAGTAACTGCTAAGTGGCTGAAACTAGAGAGATACGGTCGTCTGCTGTACTGTATTGTGTGATGCATTGTAACTTTGTCCTTGGGCTGTTAGTTTTGAACATTGCCTTTTAAGTAAGCACTGTAAGCCGTGAAACTGATGGGATCAGCTATTTTATGTCATAGACTGTGGTGTAGCCAGTAGGGTTTAATCCCGGGATCCGGGATTCCCGGGAAATGCGATCAGAACCATTTCCCGTTTCCCGGGAAACGTTAGACGGGAAACCGGGAAAAAAGTCGCGCGCGTCGATTTGACTTTCAGAAAGAAAAGAAAGCTTCAGAATGTTAAATTTAAGGAAATATTGAGAGAAGGGTTCGTTTAATGCGAAAAGCATTACTCTTCATTTCAGGCACGTTCAGCCTCCGTTTAAGGCTTCAGCCTTCATCTCAAGCGTTTTAATAGAGGTATTACACAGTTGTGCTTTTTTCCTCTTTAATTTGTTGAAATCGTAGGCAATGTGTTTACCCTAAGGTATTTTGTATTATATAATTTTATATTATTATATATTGTTATATTGCATTATATAGCCTATAAAATACGCCTGCCCTGAACAATAAAGAAATATCTGTTTAACTTCGAGTGTTTCTTTTCCTCGTTTGCAGCCGCTTACTAACAATCATGAATTAGGATACGGGCCTAATGTGTGAAGAAATTATCATGAAATAGATTGCTTTAACATATTTCGCTTTTAAAATGGAGTTGAGTAAAATGTATATTTTTTAGGCTATAAGGATTGGCCAGTTTTTCAAAAGACGATTCACAGCGAACCTACTTTAACCCTCAGACACGGTGTTATAAATTTGCTGTTGCCAGAATGGCAATGACCAAGTCGTAGTGCGTTACTCAAGGCCCTGTGTTATGTCATATTATAGTGTAGTACGGTAGTTAACTTTTCAATGACTATTACAGCGTTCCACTGGTGGAGATATAGCGCAACAGATGTCGCCACGACAGCGTGGCTGAGCCATTATCAATGCTGTGGAGATGAACCGTATTGTTTTGCACCAGCAATTGTAAAATAGCTTGGTATAATTCCATGTACAATGGAGGAATATTCGAATTATATTTGTTAAGGGAGTGTTGAGGAACGATACAACACCGCATAGCTCGAGCACTCGAATCTCGAGATGTAGGTTTTATTGCGTTAATCAAGCCAACGTTACCCCCTACTGGGCATAACAGGACATAGCTGGAAAGCTACCTCTACAATATCACAATAGGTTAAGGCCGACACAGGCTACAGAAGGCCTAATTAAAATAAAAAATAAATAAACTTTTTCCCGGG